>NW_006921612.1:7686126-7689100 GCF_000298275.1 Orycteropus afer afer
TCCAGAGCAAAGAAGAATGAAGAAAACCAAAAATTCATGGAAACAATTAGTCCTAGCGACTGGTACACCATCCAATCTGCAGCCTATATGACTATGAGACCAGAACTAGATGGTGCCCGGCTACCACTGTCATTCACTTGGAATGGGATCTATGTAAGAGATCCTTGGTAAAGAAGGAGAAAAATGTGGAACAAAACTCAAAATCATTTGGAGAAAAAAAAAGGGGGGGGGAGGGGAAAGGTTTGCTGGTCCGACAGAGCCTGGTGGAATCACTGAGACTATGGCCCCTAGATGCCCTTCAGGTCTGGAACTGAACCCACACTTGTGGCTTCTAACTAAGCAAAAGACAGGCATATGAATTGAACATTTACCTCAGGTAGATACACTCCTTAGAGAGAACAATCATGGGAGAAAGAAGGGCTGCTTATACACAGGGAGACAGCTCAGGGGGCAGGAGTGCATGGAGGGTGGACACAGGGAAGAGGTAACTATCGGGAGGAAGTGGGAGCGGAGCTGTTGCATTGTGGTAAATTGTGGTCAATGTCATGAGACAAGGTGTATGTGAACTGCTGTATGGAAAGTGAATTTGCTCTATAAATTTTCCCTTAAATCACACACACACAAAAAAAAATCTGTTTAAGGAGCTACCGAATCCCTGAATAGCCTTGCAACTGCCCTACACCAATCACATTGTGGACCAGAGGCTTCTATTCTTGGAGAGAGAGAAAGATGGTATCTGGGCAGGGAAACCTAGGTGCAGTTCTTGGGGGGTGGGGTGGGGGAACACCACTGCCACCAAGTTGACTCCGACTCATAGTGACCATATAGGTGTAATAGGTATAGTTCTTGGAGGTATCTTAAAAACAAAGGACTATATATTCATCACAGCACAATTCCCTGTAGTAAAAAGATGGAAACAACCTAAATGCCCATCAACAGATAAACAAATAATCAAACTACAGTACATTCACACAATGGAATACTATGCAACATTAAAGAATAATGAAGAATATGCAAATCATCTTACAACGTGGATGAATTTAGAGGACACTATGCTGAGTGAAACAAGGACAAATATTGTATAAGCCTATTATTATAAAAAGTCAAGGAAAGGTTTACAGGGAAGAAAACTCACTTTGTTGGTTACTGGGGAGGGGAGGGGAAGGAAAATTTTGGACTAGTTGGGGGTCACATGTTGATTTGGGTGAGGAGAAGGATAGTATGGAAAGAGTCTGACCAGCATGATGATACTGGGGAAAGGAAGGGAACTGAAATGTGCAAGTAAGATACAGGCAACAGAGAGAAATACTAGTATATGCATAATACTGCATTACCACTGACACCAAACACCTAGCTGCTACAGAAAAATATATAGACAGGTAAGAAGATCAGGTAGGGGTCAGCAAACAGGAGTATACTCTAGACCAAGGATAGATTTGGCTGAAGATAATCTTACACATGCACATGTGCTACAAAATTAGCCACACACATTACAGAAGCAACAGAATAAGGAGAAACCTCTCAGAGACAACCAAACACCTTGAGAGAATCACCAGGCCTGCTGACTTGGGATCATGTCTCAGGGGACATCATGCTCATTTGGCAAAACAAAGTACATAAAAATCTCGTTCCATGACCTACTAGTGAGTAGCAACTGGGGTCTTAAAAGCTTTCCAGTGGCCATCTAAGATGCAACTATTGGTCTCCTCTCATCTGAATCAAAGAAGAGTGAAGAAAATCAAAGGCATCTGGCAAGAATTAGTCCAAGGATAAGATGTACCATGAGGACCTCAGCCTTCATGACACCACGATCAGAAGAACCAGATGGTGCCCAGCTACCAATGCCAATCACTTGGAAAGGGATCAAAACTGGAGATCCTGGATAGAGTGGGAGCAAAAATGTAGAACAAAATTCAAAAACACAAAAATGACCAGAATCACTGGTCAGATAGAGTCTGGTGGAAGCCCTAAGACTACGGCCTCAGGTTACCCTTCGGGCCTAGAAATGGACTCACTCCCATGGATTGCCTGTCAGACTAACAGTAGAAAAACTTACATGCAGAACACCTACCACAGGGCGATGCACCTACCTACTCTAGAGAGATGCACCCCTTAGATCAATCAGCTATGAAACACCAGAGGAGTAGCATTCACACAGAGGGAAAGCTGGACAGACAGGAGTACATAGTTAAGAACGGCACAGGGATGGGAGGAGAGAAGAGTTTTTATGATCCCTTTCAGAATTGTTAGCAGTGGTAGCTGGGCACCATCTAGTTCTTTGGTATCAGGATTGTGCAGACTAAGGTTCATGTGGTCCATTAGTCCTTGGACTAATTATTTCCATTAATATTTTACTGTCTTCATTTTTCTTTGCTTTCAACAGAGAGACCAATAGTTGACATTAGATGACCACTCACAAGCTTTTAAGACCCCAGTTGCTACTCACCAAAGGAGGATGTAGAACACTGTCCTCACAGACTATGCTATACCAACTGACCTTGATGTTCTGAGCCCCCAGACACAGTGACTTGATCCCTCAAGGTGTTTGGTTATGATTAAGAAGTTTTCCTAACTTTGCCCCAGTATGCTCTACTATACTCATGGATCTATTGGCAGCACATATAAATACATATAAAGAAATATTCCCTGTCAAACCTATATATATTCGTGGATGTAGTCCCATTTACCTTCCTACACCTGTTTAACTTGTGTCTCAATCTATATATTTACTCATAGGTTATTTTTATTACTGTTATTGCAGGATTGGTTATGCAATATTTACTTTTGTTGCCTTTAACTAGCGTTCCTTCCAGTGTCTTCCTTGGTCATTTTGTGCTGACCTCCTTCTTATTATATATTGCCTTTCCATTCACCTAATAGGTGTCTACCCTCCACGTTGTAATATACCCTCCCTAATCTCTGGTTGCATAGTGCCTAAGGCACTTGACTGCTAACCAAAAGGCTGGCAGTTCAA
>NW_006921612.1:7689300-7719363 GCF_000298275.1 Orycteropus afer afer
TTGTATAGTATCCTATGTTTGTATGAACCATAGTTTGTTTATCCATTCAACTGCTGATGGGTATTTAGATTGTTTCCATCTTTTTGCTATTGTAAATGGTCCTGTGATTAAATTGTTTGTGCACAGTATCTGTTCGTAACATGGCTCTTAGTTTTCTAGAATATATACCTAGTGATGGGATTGTTGGATCATATGGTATTTTTATTTCCAACTTTTTAAGGAAGCACCATACCATTTTCCACGTGGTTGTACCATTTTATGCTCCCATTAGCAGTGTATGAGAGTTCAAGTCTCTCTATATACCCTCCCCAGCATTTGTTGTTTTCTGTGTTTTCTTTTTTTTTTTTTTTTAACTTTGTTACTAATGCTGGGGAGAGATGCTATCTCATTCTTGTTCTGATTTGCATCTGTCCAATGGCTAATGACCATGAGCATTTCTTTATGTATTTGTCGACCACCTGAATGTCTTCTTTGGTGAAGTATTTGTTCATGTCTTCTGCCCATTCATTAATTGGATTGCCTTTTTATTGTTGAGATGCCAGAGTTTTCTATAATTTTTAGAGATTAATCCCTTGTCAGATATGTTGTACCAACATACTTTTCCCAGTCTACAGCCCATTTACATTTTGGGTGAAGTCTTTTAATGCAAATACACATTCAGTTTTTAGGAAGTCCCAATCATCTTCTATTGTTTGTGTGTTTTCGGTTATGTTTGATAGTTTTTTATGCTATGTATTAGGATATAAGTTTGCCCCTATTTTTCTTTGATGATCTCTATGGTTTTACGTTTTACGTTTAGGTCACTGATCCATCTTTTTTTTTAAATTGTGATTTGGGTGAAAGTTACCTCTTCCGTGTGTCCATCCCTCCATGCATTCCTGCTCCCTGAGCTGTCTCCCTGTGCATTAATAGCCCTTCTTTCTCTCATGATTGTTCTCTCCAAAGAGTGTATCTACCTCAGGTAAATGTTCAACTCCTATGCCTGTCTTTTGTTTGGCTGGAAGCCACAGGTGTGGGTTCAGTTCCAGACCTGAAGGGCAGCTGGTGGCCATAGTCTCAGTGGTTCCACCAGGCTCTATCAGACCAGCAAACCTGCCCCCTTCCTTTTATTCCCCAAATGATTTTGAGTTTTGTTCCACATTTTTCTCCCTCTCTATCTAGGATCTCCTACATAGATTCCCCTCTGAGTGGTTGACAGTGGTAGCCAGGCACCATCTAGTTCTTCTGGTCTCATAGTTGTACAGGCTGTGGATCACATGTGTACCAGTTGCTTAGACTAATTGTTTCCATGAATCTTTGGTTTTCCTCTTTCTCTGGACGAGGAGAGACCCATTGTTGCATCTAGATGGCTGCTTGCAAGCTTTTAAGATCCCAGTTGCTACTCACCAAAGTAGGAGGTAGAACAATGTTTTGTGTAGTACATTATGCCAAGTGAAGTTGATGTTCCCTGCGACTATGGTCCCAAGCCCACCAGTTCAACTACTTGGTTCTTCTGGGTAGCTGGCTGGGTCACTGATCCATCTTCAGTTAGTTTTCATATATGGTGAGAGATATGGATCCTGTTTCTTTTTTCTGCAAATGGACACCCATTTGTTAAAAGAGATGATCTCTTCCCCATTTAGCTTCAGCTCTTTGTCCTTTAACAAAGAATCAGCTGGATTCTTTGTCAATGGCATTTACTTCTGGGTTCTCAATTCTATTCCACTGGTCTATGTATCTGTCATTGTACCAATACCAAGCTGTTTTGACTACTGTGGCTCTGTAGCAGGTTTTGAGATCAGGTGTGTGGGGCATCCTACTTTCTTATTCTTCATTAGTGGTGCTTTGCTTAACCGGGGTCTCTTTTCTTTCCATTTAAAGATAGTTTTCCCATATCTTTAAAGAATGATGGAATGTAAATTGGGATTGCATTATATCTGTAGATCACTTTCGGTAGTATTGGCATTTTCACAATGTTAAGTCTTCCTATCCATGAGCGTGGTATACTTTTCCACTTATGTGGGTCTCTTTTGGTTTCTTATAGTAGTGTTTTGTAGTTTTCTTTGTTGTAGGTCTTTTGTGTCTCTAGTTAGATTTATTCCTAAGGACTGCAACTTCTGGATGATTATTGTAAATGGTATTGTTTTCCTGATTTCCTATTCAGAGTTCTCTGAATTAGTGTAGAGGAATCCGATTTTTTTTTTTTTTAATGCTGATCTTATAGTGTGTCACTTTGCTGAATCCTTCTATTAGTTTCAGTAGCTTTTCTGTTGATTCTCTCGGATTTTCTATGTATAGGATCATATCATCTGCAAAGAGACAGTTTACTTCTTTGCCAATCTGAATGCCTTTTACTTCCCCCCTTTCTTGCCTTATTGATGACGCTACAATTTCCAACACAATATTGAATAGGAGGGGTGATAAAGGTCCTTCTTCTCTGGTTCCCTTTCACAAGGGGAGTGTTTTCAGTCTCTCTCCATTGAGAATAATGTTAGCTGTTGGTTTTGTGTACATGATCTTAATTATGTTGAGGAATTTCCCTTCTCTTCCTATTTGCTAAGTTTTTTTTTTTTTAAATCAAAAATGGATGTTGAGTTTGTTGAATGCTTTTTCTGCATCAATTGATAACGATCATATGGTTCTCTTCCTTTGTTTGATGTCGCTGATTATTACAGTAACTGTTTTCCTAATGTTGAACCATCCTTGTATATCTGGTATGAATCCCACTGGGTCATGATGTGCTATATATATATATACATACATATATATACATGTACATATATGTGTGTGTGTGTATCAAGTTGGATTCTATTGGCTAGGATTTCATTGAGAATTTTTGTCTTTATGAGGGATATTGGTCTATAATTTTCTTTTTTAGTGGTGTCTATTTCTCTGGTAGCATAGTGACTAAGGCACTTGACTGCTAACCAGAAGGTTGGTGGTTCAAATCCACCAACCACTCCTTGGAAGGAAGGTTGGGCAATCTACTTCTGTAGTGATACTGCCTCGGAAACCCAAGGAGGGGTCACTATGAGTCGGGTCTGACTCGATGGCACACAACAACAACAACATTTCTGGTTTTGGTATCACGGTTATGCTAGCTTCATAGAATGAGTTTTGGAGCATTCTCTTCTGTATTCTGGAACAGTTTGAGTAGAACTGGAGTCAGCTCTTCTCTGAATGAGTGGTAGAATTTCCAGTGAAGCCATGTGGACCAGACTTTATTTATTTAAATGACCTGTTATATTTCTTCTTTTGTGATGGTTTTATTCACATTTTCTACCTCAGATTGTGTGTTTCTGGAAATCTGTCCATCTCCTCTAGGTTTTCAAATCTGTTGGAGTTCAGTTCATCACAGTATCCTGTTATTGTCCATTTTATTTCAATTGCTTCTGTTGTGACATCTCCTATTTCATTTCTTATTTGTGTTATTTTCAACTTCTCATATGTTAAATTTATTTTATTAATCCTTTCAAAGAATCACTTTCTAGTCTTGTAGATTCTATTGTTTTTCTGTTTTCTCTTTATTTATGCTGTAATTATTATTTCCTTTCTTCTGGTGATTATATATTTTTTTTCTTCTGTTCTTTTATCTAATTGTTGGAGATGTTGGTTAAAGTGTTGATTTTGTTTCTCTTCTGATGTATGTGTACTGCTTTAAATTGTCCTCTGAGCAACTCTGCTTTTACTGTGTCCCATAGATTTTGGTATGTTGTATGTTCTTATTTTCATTTGATGCAAGGATTTATATTTTATTTATTTTTTTAATTTCAATTTTTATTTCTTCTACTACCCAATGGTTCAAACCCACCAGCCACTCCTTGGAAGGAAGGTTGGGGGCAATCTACTTCCGTAGAGAAACCACCTCAGAAACCCAAGGAAGAGTTGATATGAGTCGATTCCGACTTACCAGCACATAACAACAGTTCTTACGCAAGTGGTTATTTGGTTTCCATGTCTTTGATTTTCTTTTTCCTTGATATCTCTGTTGTTGATTTCTAATTTTATAGTATTGTGGTCTGAGAAGTTACTCTGTAGTGTTTCATTGTTCTTAAATTTATTGAGGCTTACTTTGTAGCCTAACATGTTCTATTCTGGAGAATGCTGAATGTGTGCTGGAAAAGTATATTGTGCTGGTTTTTGGTGATGTGTTCTGTATACATCTATGAGGTCAAATTGGTTGATTTTCTTTAGATCTTCTGTATCCTTGTTGTATTTCATTCTTCTTGTTGTGTCCTTCATCAAAAGTGGTGTATTTAAAGTCTCCTCCTATAATTATGGAGTTGTCTATTTCTCTTTTCAATTATGCTAAAATTTGACTTATATTTTGGGGCTTTTTCTCTGGGTGCATAGATATTATCATTATGTCTTCTTGTTGGATTGAGGCTTTAATTATTACATTGCTGTCATTTTGCTGTGTTTTTTATTTGTGTGTGTATGTGTGCTGTTGACAGTTTTTGTTTGTTTGTTTGTTTGTTAACCTATCTAGCAATCTTTCCTCTCCTCCTATCCCTGATAACCAATAAAGAAAATTTATTTCCATATATAAACTTTTCCTTAACTTTTTACAATAGTGGATGAATACATTATCTGTCCTCCTGTGACCAACTTACTTCACTCAGCATAATGTCCTCCAAGTTCATCCACATTATGCAGTATTTCATGGATCGTACATAATTCTTTTTCTTTTTCTTTTTGCAGTGTTCTCTCCCCATCCCGACCCTCCCTGGTAAGCAACAAAGAAAGTTTCCTTCCATATATAAACTTTTCCTTGACTTTCTAAATAATTAACTAATAGAGTATTTGTCCTTCTGTGATTGACTTATTTCACTCAGCACAATGTCCTCTAAGTTCACCTACATTATACAGTGTTTCACAGATTCTACATTATTCTTTAGCATTGTATAGTATTCATTTGTGTATATGTACCACAGTTTGGTTATCCTTTCCTCTGTTGATGGACACTTAGGTTGTTTCCATCTCTCTTTCATTGTAAATAGCGCTGCAGTAAATATGGGTGTGCATATATCTATTCATGTCCTGGCTCTCACTTCTTTAGAATATATACCTAGTAATGGGATTGCTGGATCAACTGGTATTTCTATTTCCAAGCTTTTTGGAATCACCATACTGATTTCTACAGTTAGTGTATCTATCTACAATCCAGTAGCGTGTGAGAGTCTCAATCTCTCTGCATCCTTGCCAGCATTTTCTGTCTTGTAGAACTTTACTATTAGTGCTGGGGTAAGATGGCATCTCATGGTTGCTTTGTATTGCATTTCTCTAATGGCTAATGATTGCAATCATTTCTTCATGTGTCTGCTGGATGGATGCCTGAATATCTTCTTTGGTAAAGTGTCTGTTCATGTCTTCTGCCCATTTTTTAACTGGATTGTCTTTTTGATGTTGATGCACTAGAGTTTTCTATAAATTTTAGAGATAAGTCCTAGTTTTTCCCAATCTGTAGATTCTCTTTTTACTCTTTTGGATAAGTCTTTTGAAGCACATAAAAATGTAACTTTTAGACGGTTCCATTCATCTAGTTTATCTTCTGCTGTTTGAGGATTTTGGGTTATGCTTGATAGTCTATTTATGCCATAAATTAGGGCTCCTAACTTTGCCCCTATATTTTTCCTGTGATGAACTTTATAGTCTTAGGTTTCACATTTTAAGTGTCTGATCTGGAGCTAATTTTTATGTATGGTGTGAGGTATGGATCTTGTTTCATTTTTATGCAAATGGGATATCCAGTTTTGCCAGCACCATTTGTTAAAGAGCCTATCTCTTCCCCATTGAATGGACTGTGGTCCTTTGTCAAAGATCAGCTGACCATAGGTCGATGGATCTATTTCTAGGTTCTCAATTCTGTTCCACTGGTCTACGTGTCTGTCGTTGTACCAATACCATGCTGCTTTGACTACGTGGTTGTATAGCAGATTTTGAGATCCAGGAGTGTGAGACCTCCTAATTTTTTCTTCTCCTTCAATAATGCTTTGCTTATCCAAGGTCTCTTTCTTTTCCATATAAAAGTTGTTGTTGTTGTTATGTGCCGTCGAGTCAGCCCTGACTCATAGCGACCCCGCCTTGGGTTTCCAAGGCAGTATCACTACGGAAGTAGGATTGCCCAACCTTCCTTCCGAGGAGTGGCTGGTGGGTTTGAACTGCCAGCCTTCTGGTTAGCAGTGAAGTGCTTTAGCCACTATGCTACCAGAGCTCCTATATAAAAGTAGTGATTGTTTTTTCTATATATTTAAAGAATATTGATGGGATCTGGATTGGAATTGCATTGAATGTACAGATTGCTTTGGGTAGAATTGACATTTTCACAATGTTCAATCTTCTATCCATGAGGAAGCTATGTTCCACCGTTTATGTAGATCTCTTATGGTTTCTTGAAGTAGTGTTTGCAGTTTTCTTTGTATAGGTCTTTTGTGTTCTTGGTAAAACTTATTCCCAGGTATTTTATTTTTTTGGTAGCTATTGTAAATGGTGATTTCCTTTTCAGAAACCTCTTTGCTGGTGTAGAGGAATTCAACTGATTTTTGTATGTTGATTTTGTATCCTGCCACTATGCCAAATCTTTCAGCAAGTTCCAGTAGTTTTTCTGCTGAGTCTCCTGGGTTTTCTATGTATAGGATCATATCATTTGCAAATAAAGATAGTGTGACTTCCTCCTTACCAATTTGGATGCCTTTGATTTCCCTTTCTTGCTTTACTGCCCTGGCTAGGACTTCCAATACAATGTTTAACAGAAGTGGAGATAGAGGGCATCCTTGTGTGGTTCCTCTTCACAAGGGGAATAGTTTCGGTCTGTCTCCACTGAAAATAATGTTGGTTGTTGGCTTTGCATATACGTTCTTTATTATGTTAGGGAATTTCCCTTCTATTCTCATTTTTCTGAGCGTTTTTATCAGGAATGGGTGTTGGATTTTATCAAATGACTTTTCTGTATCAATTGATATGACCATGTGATTCATTTCCTTTATTTCACTTACATAATGGATTGTGTTGATTGTTTTTCTAATGGTGAACCATCCTTACATACCTGGTACAAACCCCACTTGGTCATGATGTCTTATTTTTTTTATAAGGTGTTAGAGTCTACTGGCTAGAATTTTGTTAAAGATTTGTATGTCTATATTAATGAAGGATATTGGTCTGTAGTTTTCCTTTCTAGTGGTGTCCTTGCCTGATTTTGGTGTCAGGTTATGCTTACTTAAAACAATATCAATTTGGGAGGATTCCATCCTTTTTCTATGTTATGGAATAGTTTGAGAAGGCTTGGCATCAGCTCTTCTCTGAATGACTGTTAGAATTCTCCAGTGAAACCATCTGGGCCAGGACTTTTCAGTTGGTTCTGCTGTGACATCATCCATTTCATTTCTTATTCATGTTACTTGCATCTTCTCCTGCTTTTCCTTTGTTAAGTTTGCCAGTGGTTTGTGGATTTTCTTAATCTTTTCAAAGAATCAATTTCTAGCCCTGATAACTTTTCTATTGTCTATTTTCTGTTTGCCTAAGGCATCTGAGAACCAGAAGGCTGGTGGTTCAAACTCAGCAGCCACCCCTTGGAAGGAAGACTGGGCAATCTACTCCCGCAGAGATATCACCTTGGAAACCCAAGGAGGGGTCGCTATGAGTCAGGATTGACTCTACAGCAGTGAGTTTGGTTGGTATTTTCTGTTTGCTTTATTTCTGCTTAGATCTTTATTATTTCTTTTCTTCTAGTGACTGTAGGCTTTTTTAGCTGCTCCTTTTCTAATTGTGGGAGATGTTAAGGTGTTGATTTTGGTTTGTTCTTCTTTTTTGAAATGTGCATTTATTCCTATAAATTGCCCTCTACTCACTGCTTTTGCTGTGTCCCAAAGATTATGGTATGTTTTGCTTACATTGTTGTCCGATTTGAGGAACTTTTTACTTCATTTTTTATTTCTTCTATCACCCAGTGCTGCTGGTTTCTGTGGTCCATATATTTTTCTCTGCTGGTTCATTTTGTTTACAGATTTTCTTATCATTTCCTTCATTGCTATTGCTTCAGTTTACTAAATTTTTTTTTTTTTTTAGTTAAAAGGTTTATTAATTTTACTTGAGGTTAGAGTATTATTATCTTACCAAGTTTAAAACAGTCTGTACTATCTTGATATTGTCTTGACTTCCTTTTCATAATAGAAATTCCATAACTATTGTATTTATTGCCACTTTTGGCTTTGCAATTGTCATTGTTTACAAACTGATGTCTCTAGTTCCCTAGTTTCAGTTTTGTAGGATTATTTTATGTTTGCTACTTCTATATCTGGGTTGATTTCTCAGTGATGTTGTCATGTGTCTTAATCTCATGCTGTTGTCTGCCATTGTTGGTTCTTTGTCCGAAGGACTCCCTTTAGCATTTTCATCACTAATGTGGGTGCCAGTGCTGTCCTGGGCAAGTGGGGCTGGTTATCTTGTTCCTGTCGCAAGCAGAACGCTGTTTGCAACAATTCAAAATGGCCACAATGTGCTAGGCCAAATGGCAATTCATTGCCCTGTATGCCTCCTTCTTCACTGTTTTTGTTCACTGTGCTCCTTTAATTGGCATCTGATCTACTTCTTTATCATTTCTTTTGAAGCTCTGGGTTTCAGTATTGTTCTGGTATCCACTTTACTTGGTTTCTTGGTTTTTATTGTAGAGGATCTTGGTAGTGTATCTGCTTAGTCTGTCATCTTTGACTGACTTTTCTGTCAACCAGTTTTTAATGCCCTACCTGACACATGAACATACAGCCATGGAACACAAGATTTATTGGTAATGCCCTCAATATAACAGAGATTAAAAAAAGAGAGAGAGAGTTAAGGAAAGGTTTATCTATTGAAGAAAATTTTCTTTGTTGGTTACCAGGGGTGGGAGGGGAAGGGAGGGAACGCTGTTAGATAGATAGAGATAAGTATTGATTTGGGTAAAGAGAAGGGCAATGTACCAAATGTGAGTACCAATATGGTACCACTGAGGATGAGAAAGACATAGAGAGGTACATGAGAGGTACAGACAACAAATATGAACCCTTTTGCACATACAGTACTATGCTGTCAGTGAAGGCAAACATGGTTATATGGATGGATAGATGGGTGGACAGGCTAAACGATCAGGTATGTCTATGAAATGGGGAGGGTAACCAAGAACATATATAGGGTTGGCAGACAATGGTCCTACAAATTTATGTGAATGATCAAAATCCCAGGTGTATAGTAGAGCTGACAAGGGGCAAGGTTGTGGTCACTGCTTGGTCATAGCCAGCTACCCAGAGGGACCGAGTAGTTGAACCTGCGGACTTGGGACCATAGTTGCAGGGGACATCAAGCTCAATTGGCATAACACACTATACAAAACATTGTTCCACCTCCTACTTTGGCGAGTAGTGACTGGGATCTTAAAAGCTAACAAGCTGCCATCTAGATGCAATGATGGGTCTCTCCTCGTCCAGAGCAAAGAAGAATGAAGAAAACCAAAATTCATGGAAACAATTAGTCCTAGTGACTGGTACACCATCCGATCTGCAACCTATACGACTATGAGACCAGAAGAACTAGATGGTGCCTGGCTACCACTGCCATCCACTCGGAAGGGGATTTATGTAGGAGATCCTTGATAGGGAGAACAATGTGGAACAAAACTCAAAATCATTTGGAGGGAAAAAAAAAAGGTGGGGACCAGGTTTGCTGGTCCGATAGAGCCTGGTGGAACCACTGAGACTATGGCCCCTAGCTGTCCTCCAGGTCTGGAATTGAACCCACACTTGTGGTTTCCAGCCGAACAAAATACAGGCATGTGAGTTAAACATTTACTTCAAGATACATGCCTTGGAGAGAACAAGTATGGGAGAAAGAAGGGCTGCTTATGCACAGGGAGACAGCTCAGGGGGCAGGAGTGTAGGGAGGGAGGGAGGGACACTGGGAAGAGGTAACTATGGGGAAGAAGTGGGAAGGGAGTTGTTGCATTGTGGTAAACTGTGGTCAACGACATGAGACAAAGTATATGTGAACTGCTGTATGGAAAGTGAATTTGCTCTGTAAATCTTCACCCAAATCACAATTAAAAAAAAAAAAAAAACTTAAAAAAAAAAAGAGAGAGAAAAAACGAACATGGAAGAGACACATTATGAAAACAAAACAAAATAGCACACACACACACAAACCCATCATTAACCTTCTCAAGATTTCATGAGATAAAAATAATAATATACTGTCTACAACAATTGGTTTCTATTCACCTGGAACAATGGATGAGCAGCAGGAACAAGAGGAGGATATGATATAGGTGCCTAATTGCCTCCATGAAAAACTGCCTCCTTTGCCATGAGAACAGAAGAACTAGATGGTGCCTGGCTACCATTACTGAACTTTGATGAAAGATTTCATAGAATCCTGATCAAAAAGTGGAAAATGCAGAATAGAATTTCAAATTCTCATGGACTCTAGATTTTCTGGACCCATGGAGGTTGAATGAACTCCTGAAAATACTGCCCTGAGATAATCTTTAAACCAAAAATATGCCCTCACACCATCTTAAAACTGAATAGTTCAGCTTCACTAGTAAAAATGTATGCCTTGAGCGTTATGCTTTTTTATAAACTATCTCTACGGGATCAAACTGACAACAGTAACTCGAAAGATCAGATAGGAACCTTAGTGGGCACTGAATATATGTTAATGAGGGAGGAACAACAACAAAAAAGGAGGGTGAGAATGGTTGCACTACTTGAAGAATGTAATCAATGTCACTACAGTGTACATGTAGAAAGTGTTGAATTAGTGTATGCTTTGCTATGTATATTCTCAACAATAAAATTTAGAAAAAATATATTACTATAAAAATCTTAACAGAGAACTAGAAATGGCACTTGAAAATTATGATAGCAGAAATGTAAAATTCCATAAAAGAAATGGAAGATAAAACTGAATAAATCTCCTGGAAAGTAGATTTATAAAACAAACAAAGCAGAAATGGAAACCAGAAGGTAACAAAGAAGGGTAACTGATGATTCAAAATGTATGGTCAAATCTGAGCAAAGATGGTGAATGACTAACTTTGTACAAGGTTTCATGACGTATATGAGGAAGGCCTAATGAAGAGTTTTATTATTATCTACATTTCACAGATTATGAGGCTGAAGCTGAAAGAGGTGAAGCGATTTTTCCAAGGCCATACAGTAAATAGAATAGAGCTATTGTAGGGAAGCAGTTGCTCAGCCAGGGCTGCATTTCCAATCACCTGGCATCCAGGTAGATCCCTGAGTAACTACTGACTGACAAGTTACAGTCAGAATCCATTCAGCAGGGCTGTGGAACAAAGGCCTGGTGGTCCATTTCCAGATGATTACTGCCACTGAAAACCCTACGGAGCAGTTCTACTTTAAAACATGGGCACACCATGAGCCAGAACTGACTCAATAGCAACAAGGTATTTTTTTCTTTTTGGGCATCCAGGTGGGACCATGTGACTGATTCTGGTCAAAGTATGAGAGAAAATGTCATGAATCACTCTAGGCCAGTATATGCTATGTCTTCCCTACAGACTCTCTCTCCCTTCAGAAGTAACCCTGGACCCAGGGGATAAATAAAAATGGTAGAGTCAGAAGGTACAAGGGGTCTGAGCCTCTGAGTCAGTCCTAGGGATTGCTGCACAACCAGCTTTCTGTGTGAGCTAAGAATTCACTTCTGAATGTTAAACCACTAAGATTCTGGACTTGTTTGTTTAAGTAGTTACATTACTCTAAAAAGACAGAATATGATACTGAGAGGAAAGACCAAGGGGATCTGACATCTGAATTGTAATAATTACATTTAAAGTGAGATCAGAAAAAAACAGGGAGAAGTAAAGGCATTAAAAAAAAAAATTAGTGAAATTTCTCAGAATTGCAGGATATGGTTTCTATCTTGAAAGGCCTATCATCTATCTGGTGGGTAGCATGGATGAAACAGACTCGTAATAATCTCAGCCAACATGCCAGCTGACAGCTGACAGCCAGCATCAACTACCAGACATGTGCAATGAAGAGGATACTAGCCCCTATGATAAGTCACTTCCTGTGTTGAATCACCCATAGTCTTTGAGTCTTTTCAGCTAAGGCCTCAGATAGTGAAGCACACACAAGACATCCCCACTGTGCCTATTCAAATTCCTGACAAAGTCTGAAAACATAATGAAATGGTGGTGTCTTTTGTCAGCCAAGATTTAGGTGGTTGTTACAACTATTGTTTGGTGCTGTTAAGTTGATTTTGACTCAAAGCAATTTCTTATGACAGAGTACAACTTCTCCAAAGGGTTTTCTAGGCTATAGTGCTACAGAGTAGAACACCAGGTGTTTCTCCCATGAAGTCCCTTGTTGAATTCAACTACCAACCTTTCAGTTCAAAGCTGACCACTTAACAGCTGCAACACCAGGGCTCCTTCATTTGTTTCTCAAAACCAAAAAATCAAACTCACTGCCATCAAGTTGGTCCCGACTCACAGTGAACCCTACTTGGGTTTCCGAGGCAGTATCACTACGGAAGTAAATTGCCCAATCTTCCTTTTGAGTGGCTGGTGAGCCTGAACTGCCTGCCTTCTAGTTAGCAGTCAAATGCCTTAGGCACTACGCCACCAGAGCTCCTCCATTTGTTACTAGGACAATTAATATCAGAGGTATCAGCACAAACTCATAGTTTTCAACAGAGATAGATGCAGAAATACAGAGATCAATGTGTGTTATGTGTGTGTATTCTCTAATTCTGATCACTCAGAGGGCCTGAAAGCAGTGAGACTCCAATGGCAATGAGCAAACCTAGCTCCTACACTGTAGTTTCCAAATATCATTTCCACTATAGAGATTCAAAATGAAGAGATCCCTCCTTGGATCTCTAAGACAGTATCTCTACAGAAGTAGATTGCCCAGTCTTCCTTCCAAGGAGTGGCTGGTGGGTTTGAACCACCAGCCTTCTGGTTAGCAGTCAAGTGCCTTAGGCACAATGCTATCAGAGTTCCTGGATGAATTATATTCTTTTGCAATAAAGGACATACTTTGTACAAGTGGCAAAGCTTAAATGACAGTCTGAGGATAAGATGGTAGTAACTTATCAGTGTTACTTCCTGATTGTGCTGGCTGTATTATGCTTATGAAGGAGAATGTCTTTGTAGGGAGAACATGCCCCACTATAGAAGATCCACATGTTCAGCAATAAATAGAATTTACATGGCCTAGTAGCATAGTGGCTAAGGCACTTGACTGCTAATCAGAAGGCTAGTGGTTCAAACCCACCAGCCACTCCTCAGAAGGAAGGCTGGACAATCTACTTCCATAGTGATACTGCCTCGGAAACCCAAGGAGGGGTTGCTATGAGTCGGGTCCAACTCGACGGCAAATAACAACAACAGTGTCTTTAGAACTGTAAAAATCCCAGTTTCTGCACTAAACAGCCATCTGAATTCATTATGTGGATATAAGATACACATATGTAAGCAATTTTTACAGTTTAAAAATTCTTGATGAAATTCATTTTATGACCTTTGAACCCTGATTAATCCAGTATGCAACACTTGGCCTCAAATGTTATAGTAGCAGAAACACTAGAGATTTCAAATGTTTATACAGAAATCTCAGCAGATAACCTAAGCTGGGGCCACTTCCATTTTGAAAGCTCCTTGAATGTGAGTGGCAAGGTCCTCAGCAGATGGATATTACAGAAGCAGGGTTACCCGGGAGTTGGCTTCTTCTGCGGGAGGCGGCTGGGTGGCTGAGGCGGCAGAGGTGGGGGCGTGGGTTTACACTGTGAGATCCCAGGCTGGGCTGGTTTGATCTGCTGGCTCAAGGCTTCTATCACATTGGATGTTTTGGCAACAGGAGGGGGCGGCGTGGTAGTCAGGGGATCTGTTGGGGGAGAGGGGGAGAGAGAGAGAGAGAGAGAGAGAGAGAGAGAGAGAGAGAGAGAAAGACAAAGAGTCAGACTTCAAGGCTTTCCATTCCACAGACTTCTCACCTGAGACTTTTTCTGGTACATTCTTCCTTTTGTTTAATGATACTTCTTAAGGAGAAAACCTACTGCTGTTTCACTGCTGATTTTCAGAAAACATTATTAGTGGGGAGGGGGTAAAAAATCTTTTCCAAACTAGTAAGTAAGCTGCAAGCCTAAAATTGTGAATAAAGTTTGCTATTAGTCTGCAAGCATTTTTTTCAGTTAGAATTCCCTACTGGGAAGCCAGCAGTTTTCTGCTCTCAACCATGTTGTTATTGTTGTTGTTATGTGCCATCGAGTCGGACCCGACTCATAGTGACCCCTCCTTGGGTTTCCAAGGCAGTATCACTACGGAAGTAGATTGCCCCATCTCTCAACCATAAGGCTTAGGAAATGGCAACAGGAGGCTAACGTCTGGGAGCCAAGTTCTAGCACTGGGTAATTACTTGTGCCGTCTCGGGCCAATACACTTTTTGCCTCAGGTGACCCATCACCAAAAGGGGATGATGCCCACCCATTTCACCAGGGCTGTTGGTCATGGCCAAATCTGAGGAAAGATAGTGCCACACTAATTTTTTTTTTTAATAAAATTCCAGAGTCTGTGAGGAAGGCATGATGAATAGTTTTATTATTTATATTTTATGGATGATGAGGCTGAGGCTCAAAGATGTGACGTGGTTTTGTCAAGGTTACATAGGTAGTAAGAAATGGAGCTGAATCTTGAACCCATGCTTCCTTCCCCTTCTTCTCTAGCAAACATTAAAGCACTTGCTAAAAGTCTAGCATTATCATATTTTCCTTGTTAAAGTGGCAATCTGTTTCAGGACGGGAAGCTCCTATGTAAAGGCTTCTACTGTGATCCCCCCTTACTGTATGACTGTGCTACCTTCAGCTGCTTCCCTCCCACCAGTGGGGACCTCCCCGGACACACTATCCTTCTGCCACCATCATGCAAGGACTTGGCATGACTCCAGGGTCCAGCTAATACACATGTGGTACTTACTATAGTTTTTACTGGGCTTTTAAATTTTTAATTTAATTTAATTAAGCCAATGTGTGTTTACAAGCACCTTGCCTCGGACATATTCTAAATGCTCCCAAAGCAGTTAAACCCAGAGATGCTGGAACAACTCCTTCCTCTCCCAGCCGATGCAGAACAGGAGGAAGATGGCAGCACTCAGGGCTCACACTTCACAGATCGACTGAAAAAGACATGGTGAAAGGCTCCGGCTTTGCATAGTGGCAACAACCCTCTTCTTACAACCTCCCTCCCCTGGTTTATGGTGACTTTCCACTACATGTTGACACTGAAGAAAAACATAAACAGATTATGGCCTTAACGACTGTCCTCAAATATTGGAAACCACCAAGTGGCTAAATAAAACTGACACCATGGGCTAATGTGTGAAAGGAGAAAATGTTGCTAAAGTGTTTCAGAAGACAGAGGAAGAGTGTGAGTGAGCCATCTTGGGGGTTGGGGTGGGTACAGGCAGGAGTTTGCAGCTGGAGAAGAGGAGGCTGGGCAGAGTAGAGGTGGCCCCTGTAGAAGAACCGCAGTTGGTAGCACAGTGCATGGCCCTGTCTGTGCTTGTGCTGGTGCAGTGAGTGGCTCTGCAGCGCTCTCCCACGCTGGCTGCTGACATACCCCCCTGCCATCCAGATCTACAAAGCCCACTGGCAAGAAAGGAAAAAGGAAAAAAAAAACGTACTGGTAGATGTCACACGAAGAGGGGGCAGCGGTGGATGGACAGCTGGCGGATCTGACGAAGATCGCTGCCTGCTTACACCGTCCACACTTACAGAGTTTGTCTTCCACAGGGTGCTAGCCGAGGAGGCTGTCTGAACTACACCCAAGCACACACATGCACACAGACACGCACAGAACAAAAACAGAAACAGAACACTGCATTATTGATCCTCTCCCTTATAAAATGGTAAGCATGACCCTTCTAGAATAGTATCAAGAGAGTAAATAGAATGGTGAGTTTTTTTCCTCCCTCTTGTCTCTTATATCTGGAAGACAGATCCTGATATATACCAAACCAGGGGAAATTCTCAGCTGGCTTTCTCAACCTTAATGCAGAATTTTAAAAGTTCCTGGTTTTACTTTTCAAATACAAATATTACTTGAAGAGGGAAATAAACATGCAAAATTATATCTCCTCAGCATTATATTCAGGATTTATGGAACTTCAGCTCATCTCTATCATTCCATGAAGTTTTTTTCCATGGGCTTGTGAAAATAACTGCCATTCAGAGGTCATACTCTGGGTCTCAGGCAGGAGAGGAAAGCATGAATCAAAGACATTAAGTGATGGGCTCGCTCTATTAACCTCCTGCAAACATAGACAGTTCAGGTGGCCCACAAAAGAAGGGGGATGGTGTCTCTGGTCACAGTCTTTCCTCTATCTCACAAAGCCCTGCACTCTTCCTTGTTGACTCAGGGGCACAGAGCCCAGTGGGCCCCATGTCTGGGGCTGTTGCATGGCCCACACAGGGAGGGTCTGGAAATGAACGTGGGTCACACCCTCACAGGCCACACTACACGGGCCTTGTTCACACTGCCTTGTGGTGAACAAGGTCTTCCCTGCTCACCCCCCTAACTTCCTTTTCTACTTGTTCTGTGGGAATTCCATCTTAGCCGCAGTGTGGACTAGATGGAGAACTCAAGGGAAGACCTACAGGGGTGAACAGCAGGTATGAAATACAGTCTGTATTATCCAAAACAGAAATGTAGCTAAAAGTGAAAATGGCAAAAAAAAAAAAAAAACCAGAAACAAACCAACAAAAAATAAACTAATCCTAAGATTTTAGGAAAGAAAGAAATAAAGATGATAAGGGTATCGCTCCTTTTATATGACCCAACAGAGTAAAATAAAATCTTCCTTCACATAACACATACAGTCAGTAAAAGACACTAATGGGAATGGAGAAAATCAGAGTCTGGAAATACAAAATTAGCGTAGTATATACGATGTGGAAGGAGGGTGAGAGAAGAAAATGAGATGTCACCATCAGGACCCAACTGCAACTTCCTGCCCTAACCCCCTCCTGCACAGCCTGGTGAGGGTCACAGGGAAGAGAAGAGGGCTGTATAACATGTAGTTTGTGCCTTTAGATGCTATCCTTGTTCAGGGACTTCCTCATCATCAGTTTGTCTAGGTTTAGGGGACCCTGTTCTGGGTGTGGAGCACGTGGTGGCTGAGTGCTGTGCAGGCAATGGGCTCTGGGTGTGAGTAAGCGGGCTTGCTTCTGGGGCCTGCCTGCTGTAGTGCCTGCTTACTACAGGGATTTGCTCCTAGAATATGATTCAGGGACCCAGACAATGAGGTTCATCAATACTTCTCTGAGCCTCTCAGAGTGACAGGGGGCAGAGCTATAGGGGAGAGTCTGCAATATACTCAGGCACACTGCTAAAGTGTACAAACCCAGTGCAACTGCATATGGCTATGCTACTGGGCTCTTCAAACCAGATCTTTTAACCACTTGCTATCATCACTCACCTATACTCCATCCTTCCAGGATATTAGGTACTATATAAACACGATTTGGGACTTATTTTTATGATGTTGGCTCCACTGCATCAGCAACTTACAGCAGGCACAGTGTGTGGGTACCATACTTTGTGGAGGCTCTTGTCTTTTCTAGGGCTTCCCTCACAATGCATGAACAGTTCCTTCTTCACATGGGTGAAACTATCTGGAAGCCACCTCCTAGTCCAGAGTTGACTCAGTCACTTCTTAGACCTGCATTTAAGTAGCAAAGTGGCCAGTTGGCCTTTAGTCTTGGGCAAATTACTGTTGGAAGCTTCAGTTTCCTTTTATATAAAACCAAAACATATCACCTGCTGAGTCAAACTTTCTATGTTGTGATAGATCAACTTTGTGCAAAGATGCATGCTTTTTGCACTGAATGTATTCATAGTACCCACATAGACTACTTTGTATTTTTGTAACTAGGTTGAGCATAGTTACCAAAACTACTATCCTTTTATCTTTGATTTCATGGGGATCATAGAGATAAGAAATAAACGCTGGTACCACCATTTGAGTGAGTGCAGGCAGGGAAGAAATAACAAAGGAGAGGATAAAGGCCAAGGAAGGAGCAGGGATTGGTGAAAGTTAAAGAGAAAAGGAACAGAAAGCAGGTTCATAGGAGAACATCTCAAAGCACCAGCTTCATAAATTGGCATCTCCACCTCAGAGCCTCCTCTTGTGGAGAGGTCTTACATTATGTAAACCACATGGATGAAACATCTCTGTCCAGAGTAAGAATAAAATCAAGAAAATCTACCACTGTTGGGCATCTTAAGGCTCATGACATTTCTTTAAGAAGCAAAGAGAAAATAACAAAAGAACAAAAGACCCCAAAGGAAAGAGAAACATCCTAATGCTAGTCCAAATGTCATCTAGTTAGGGGCAAAGCAACTACCAACTTCACAAAGCAAAAGCAAAACAAAACCCTTTATACATTTTCAAGGATCTTCTAATGGTTTAGTACCTTTGCCAATATTCCTTGGAGGTAGTGGGGGGGCACTGGTGGTGCTGGGAGGTGCAGGCTGGGTAGATGGTGGGCTACCGCTCAGGATGGTTCCATATGTCTCGTTCTGCAAGATGCTAGGCACGAAACCTCTCTGCTTGTCCTTGGCAAGGTTTGCAGCATCTCTGGCCAAACAAGCAGCGTTAGACTGAAGCTGGTTAGATCCTAGCTGATAGAAGCTGACAGGCCGGTCTTCTCGCCGATTAGGGCTAGGCTGCAGAAGGCAGGTTGGAGCAGAGGTGTGTGAGTCAGAGGCACATATATTGCTTGGTTGTAACTTACAATCTAGTGGTAAAGCCTCACACAGATAGTTTCTACTTGGGCATTTACACCACTGGGCATTCTGAAATACTGCAGAAGTGTGAGATGTCAAACTCCCTCTTCTCATGTCTTGATTACAACATAAACTACACGTACACACACAACAAAAAATGCCATGATTTCACAAGTTACAATTCTTCACTCTGTGAAGGATTTTAAATTTGTTATTTCATCTTGTGAGCAAGAATTATCTCAACCTAGCTCTATATTTTCTATTCACGGACATGCTTTCTTAGATTATATAACAGCATAGCTAGCTCTGGTCATCCAGCAGCAATCCTCAATAGCTATTGCTATTTCAGGTGAGATCAAAGTCTTCTTCCCATACAAACTGGAATGTTTAAGATTCTTTTAATGCAAGGGCCAAAAAAACACAATCTGCAGGTGCCTCCTGTTTTTGTAAACATAGTCTTATTGGAACACAGCCATGCCCTGCCATAGCTGAGCAGATGCAACAGAGACTCCCCAAACTGATTGCCTTCGATTCTGACTCACAGCAAAACTATAAGACAGAACAGAACTGTCCCACAGGATTTCCAAGGCTATAATCTTTATGGAAGCAGACTTCTGCATCTTTTCCTGTGGAATGGCTGGTGAGTTCAAATTGCTGACCTTTTGGTTAGCTGCTGACCTTTTGGTTTGCTCCCAACCACTTTAACAACTGTACCACCAGGATTCCTATTTTAAGTCCACAAGCCTAAAATATTTACAATCTGGCCCTTTAAGAAGGAGCCTACTGACCCTTGCTCTAACTGAAAGAGCTCTGACGGTGCAGTGGTTACAACATTCAGCTACTAACCAAAAGCTTGATGATTTTAATCCACCAGTGACTCCATGGGAGCTCTGGTAGCGTAGTGCCTAAGGCACTTGACTGCAAACCAGAAGGCTGGAGGTTCAAACCCACGAGCCACTCCTTGGAAAGAAGGTTGGGCAATCTACTTTTGTAGTGACACCACCTCGGAAACCCAAGGAGAGGTCGCTATGAGTTGGGTCTGACTTGATGGCACATAACAACAACAACAGGTGACTTGATGGGAGAAAGATGTGGCAGTATGCTTCTGTAATGATTATAGCCTTGGAAATGGGGCAGTTCTACTCTGTCCTACAGGGTTGCTATAAATTGGAATTGACTTGATCACAACAGGTTTGGTTTGGTTTTTTCTCTAAGCAAAGACCATGTGCTATAGGCTCAGGGTCGCAACCATGACCCAGGTAACTACATTTAACTCACATTTCAAATATCAGCTTCATTGTAATAGTTATGATCCTGAGCAAATTACTTAACTTTGCAGACCCTATTTCTCATCTGTTAGTGGCTATATAACATTAACTGCTTCCCTATCACAGTGCAAGGCACTTAGAAGGTGTGGTAGTTAAGTTTATGTGTCAACTTGGCTGGGCCTGGTTTTGAATGGCCTGGCAACTGGATACAGTTATTTCCCTGGTAATCACCTCCATGGTGGAATCTAGTGGAACAGCCAAGTAGCTGCCTTAGGGATGTGGTCTGCTTCCAGTATATAAGAAGACAGCTTTGAGAAAGGTCTCTGACTTTTTCGGCATGCTTGGACCCTGCACATAGCTGAGTCTTCATTCAGCAGCCTGCCATGTATGATCTTAGGACTGTCTCTGTACTTGAACGACTGGCTTGCCATGTTATTTGGTAATCTTGGGACTGTGCCATTTTATTTGTCAACTTTGGGTTTGTCAGCCTAGGCAGCCAGCAGCTGCCTGAGTTAAGAGAAGATTCCAGTTTCAGTGGACCAGGAGCAAGAGGCAGAGCTGAAGCCCAAGGTCAAGGGCTTTTATATAGCCCCTAGAGTCGGCACTTTGAATTTGGACTTCCAGCCTCCTATGCTGTTAGAGAATAAAATCTGTTTGTTTGAAACCACCCCACTTGCAGCATTTGTTATAGCAGCACTAGAGAACTGAAAGAAATACCACAAGTGAGTGATTTTTAAGCAAACATAGATTTTATTCTCTTACAGTGTAGGAGGCTAGAAGTCCAAATTCAAAGTGCTAACTCTAGGGGCTACATGAAAGCCCCTCGACCTTGGAATCAGCTGCCCCACCTTCTCCTCCCCTCAGTCTATACTCTGGCCAAATCAACAGCTCAAACTCATCTCAAGTGTGCAGAAATCAATAGTTAATGGTTTATGAGATATACAGAAATCTGTCAGAGAAGGAAAATTCAAATATTTTCCACTAATAGAAATGCTTAAAAAAAAGAAAAGTGGTGAGTTGCACTCTGTCAAGGCAAGAAAACTTGTGAGATCTGAAAGAACAAGGCATCCCAGTGAATTCTAGCCCCTCACAGGTTTTACTGTGTTTTTAAAGTCCAACAGAGTATTCTGATGCATGAGTTAACCAAACACATGCCACACTCTGCTGGAAAAAACATGGGGTAGATGAGACTTAGGACTCCAAACCATAGCACTTGGTTTTGTACTTTTTTACTTGGACCATGTTGATTACTTTATTACCTACTCATAAAATGGGCATGGGATATACAACTGCTTGATGAAGAAGCACTTAGGTGCAGGTTGCTTTAAGCTATTTCATTATTTTTTAGGTTGGGAACTATGAAATAGTGCCCTGGTAGCACAGAGGTTAAGTGCATAACTGCTTGGTGGTTTGAACCACCCAGTGGCCCTGGGTGAGAAAAGATCTGATGATCTGCTCCTGTAAAGACTAGAGAGTCCTAGAAACTCTATGTGGCAGTTCTACTCTGTCCTCTAGATATGTTATAAGTTAGAATTGACTTGATGGCAACAGATTTTAAGTATGAAATTCAGTAGCTCTTTTCACACTGATGCTGTTTTGTATCTAACACATTGAAGACATTTCTAATTCTGTATTCCATGAAACAGTAAGTGCAGATGTTAATAGGTGTTCCATGAATAAAAACTTTAATGGCCTGATGCATTTTGGAAATGCCAGATATATCTACCATTGGACATCCTCAACACCCATTAGAACATTAAAGGTGTTTAGAAGTCCTACCAAAAAAAACCTAGACTTGACATAAAGCTCAATTGGCATAACATACTACACAAATCATTGTTCCACCTTCTACTGTGGCTAGTAGCGACTGAGATCTTAAAAGCTTGCAAGCTGCCATCTAGATGCAACGATGGGTCTCTCCTCGTCCAGGGCCAAGAAGAATGAAGAAAACCAAAATTTCACAGAAACAATCAGTCCTAGCGACTGATACACCATCCGATCTGTAGCCTATACGAATATGAGACCAGAAGAAATAGATGGTGCTCGGCTACTACTGTCAACCACTTGGAAGAGGATCTTTGTAGGAGATCCTGGATAGACAGGGGGAACAATGTGGAACAAAACTCAAAATCATTTGGGGAAAAAAAAAAAAAAGCAGGGAACAGGTTTACTGGCCCGATGGAGCCTAGTGGAACCACTGAGACTATGGCCCCTAGCTGCCCTTCAGGTCCGGAATTGAACACACACCTGTAGCTTCCAGCCAAGCAGTAGACAGGCATACTAGTTGAGCATTTATCTGAGGTAGATACACTCCTTGGAGAGAACAAGTAAGAGAGAAAGAAGGGCTGCTCAGGCACAGGGAGACAGCTCAGGGGGTAGGAGTGCATGGAGGGATGGTCACAGGAAAGCGGTACCTATCAGGAGGAAGTGGGAGAGGAGATGTTGCATTGTGCTAAATTGTGTTCAATGTCATGAGACAAAAATGTATGTGATCTGCTGCATGGAAAGTGTATTCATTCTGTAAATTTTCACCCAAATCACAATAAAAATAAAAATTAAAAAACAAAACAAAACTAGACTTACCACCATCAAGTCAATTCAACTCACAGTGACCCCCATTGGGTTTCTAGGAGTGGTAAATCTTTATGGAAGTAGATTGCCCCATCTTCCTTCTGCAGAGCAGTTGGTGGGCTTGAACCACCAACCTTCTGATTAGCAGTCAAGTGCCTTAGGCACTGTGACACTAGAGCTCTTTACAAGTCCTTGAGATACAGTTAAAAAAATTTTTTAAACCACTTAAATATGTTTCACATGGCATTTCCCACTAATTTCAACATGGACCATTTTCAGGCTTATCTAGTACACTTTGCTGAAGAGGAAATGGAATTACATAGCAGCTATGAGTTTGGGCTTTGGAATCAGACTGCTTGAGCTTAAATCTTAGCTCTGAAACTTGTGTAAAGGTGACAACCTTCCTGGGGTGCAACCAAGTACACAAGACAGTGAGTTCTGTGAACCAGGAGGCAAGAGAACTGATTCTAGTCCTAAGTTTGACTCTTAATCAACTGCTTCACTTCGGCCAACTCAACTTCTCTTGAGGCTTCAGTTTCCTCATGAGATAACGAGGAAGCTGGTATTCCCAGGGTCATGTAATTTCAGTGTAGGTTTTTAAGATCAAATAAATGACCATAATGAACCAGGTGAACATAATCAATTATGTCAGGGAAAACCTGACTCTATAATTTTTTTCCACAGTAAGTGAGCTTTCTCTAAGAACCACTATCATCCAAGACCCTCCTATACATTTTCTTCCAATCAAAAAGTAAACAGCTACCTATGATTATTTAATAAACCATTCCCTGAAATGAATGTGTGTAAAGCTGGGAGACAGGCAGTAGTAGTGGAAAGTGTAAAACCAAAATCTACAGAGATGAATGAAAACACAAATTAATTGTATCTCCCTTCCTACAAAACAGCTTTCTGTCGTAATTATAGGCTAGGACACACAATGATCTGAATGAAGCTCATCAAAATCCTTCTAACATCCTGCAGTTTGGCACAAACCTGCAATTTCTCATCCACATCATCGTCACTTTCATCCAGATCTTCATGGAGCAATCGCCATTCATATTCAACGTGAACATGAGAATTAAACCTTCCAGATAAGGCTTGAGTGAGCTGAAAAGGACAAAAGGATTGTCAGAGATGCTGCTCTTATACTGAGGCACATGAAACAGACACCCACCAAGATGTCAACAGTAGAAGGGCAGCTCAGTATGAGGAGGAGGGAGCTGGCTCAGAAGGCAGAGGACCCACATTCTAACACAAGGCAAGTGCATTTAAATCTTCGAGTCTCAGGTTCCTCTCTGGAAAAGAGATGGGTAAGCCTCACACACTGCACCCCTCCCCACTTACCTAACTTACAGGACAACCTTGAATCTGAAACCTGGTAACTCCCATTAAGTGCTGTATAAACTGTAAAGTGCTGTATACAGGTAAGGGGCATCTGAAATATTGAGGATAATGATTAGCCTGTAAGTGCTGAAATACTATTTACAACAATGAATGTGTTCACTAATTATTAACTCTGCCCTGCGAAAAATAATTTGAACCACTATTTTTTCTGTCCTTCCAAGAAAGACAGCTAGCAATCTGTCAAGGCAACAGTAGAGAAGTTAAATATTCATTACATATAATGGGTGTCAAGAAGTTCTGGTAGCATAGTGCCTAAGGCATTTGACTGCTAACCAGAAGGCTAGAGGTTCAAACCCACCAGCCATTCCTCAAAACGAAGGTTGGCAATCTACTTCCGTAGTGATACTGCCTCGGAAACCCAAGGAGGGGTGGTCTCTATGAGTCAGGTCTGACTCGATGGCAGTGAATTTTTTTTGTTTTGTTTTGTTTTTTTAATGGGTGTCTTAGGGGATAATTCTCTCCATAGCCACATAGTGGCTGTGTGACCTTGGGCAATTTACTTAACTTTTCTGTGCCTGTTTCCTCCTCTGTAAAATGGGGATAATAGTAGACATCACCTCATAAAATAGTTGTGAGCATTAAATGAGTTAATAGATATAAAATGCATAGAGTAGTATCTGGGTAGATAGATATAACACTTACTTATATAATTCTACTTACTGAGAACTTACTATGTATCAATTGCTTTACAGGGATCAACAACAATTCTCACAACCCTGCTGTCTTGTATAACTGATTCTACTTTACAGAAAAGAAAAATGCCTTAGAGACTTTTCCACATCACAGTGGTGGGCCCCAACTGCAAACCCAGGTCTGCCTGGTCCCTGCAGTTTTTTTCCATTGTTCACACTGCCTCTTCTTTCAGAACAGGAAAGGAAAAGATTGTGAAGAGTATAACCAAAATAATTTGGATTTGGGGAACAAAGTAAGAAAGCACTGTAAAGTAATAGGGTTTACAGATACCACAGAATGGGCAAAGTTGTGTCAGACCTGTGGGACTCTACTCCAATAGCCCTCCACAATGCCAGTGCTATTATCAACATGTTGAAACAGCAAATACTGCCTTGTGTTCTATGTCTCTCCACAAGAGGGGGTAGTTACCTCCTCTATAGAGATTTTCCTAATACTCTTTCTCCAAGCAGAACCAGTTGATATCTGGGATGTTGCAACCTGCTTTGCGACAACTTCTGAGAGGCTAGGAGAAGAGCTCTTCCAGGGCTCCATGGGCAGGGCCAGTTCACTGTCCCAGGAAGAGGCACCCCCTTGCCCTGTCCATGCCCACATGGAGACTCACCAGCTCCTCACAGTGCTCATGCTTTAGGCGCTTGGCAATGTCCAGTGGTGTCTCTCCTGACTCATTAGCTGAAAGTCAAGGGCAAGGAAAGGAGGGCATTATGGCAACAATAGCCAAAGTTCTGACATCTAGAGGCAATTTAAAAAATAAAGCAGCACTAAATTAATTGAACATAATTAATGAAATCCAATTAGTCAGCCCCAGTCAGGGCTAATTTGTGTCATAATTGTATAGCGAGACTAAGAACTGCAGGATTATAGTATAGTTGGCAAGATTCTAAGGGACAAGGTTTGAGAAAATCAAGAAAATAAAATCGTACAAGTAGTCAACTAATTAAAATCAATATTCAAACTAAAAGTCAACTGAACAAAGTTGTCCAGTACAAATCTCTAATCAAAAACACTGTTCATTTAGTTACATGCCTTTGAACTTATTAAACTTTTACATCTCCTTCTAAGCAGTCTATAAATGTGAACAGTTTGTACTTTCTTCTAAATAAGTCTCAGTCAGGTTTGAGTACTGATTGAAAAAAAAAGAAAAAGTAACCTGGTTCTCAAGCAGATTGTCTTTTTGATACTCTCCTTCCTGTGTTCAATATTTCTTCAAAAGCACTTCCTCGGGAACTGATAACAACTGGATGCCCTCATGGCAAAATACTGTTTGTCTGTCTGGCTGTCAGTATGTCAGAGGTCCCATGGCAGAGGGGGGATGAACAAGAGTTGCACATAGAGAAACTTGGCACAAAAGATAGAAGGGGAATGGGCAATATCTCCCACAAGTAAACCTTCTAAACACCACCAGAGCTCCCCCAAAGCCAAGTAAATAGGGGTAAATCCATAATCTTAACGAGAAGTAAGAAGGTTCATGAGCAGCAACTCAAAATTCCCTAAAAGTTGTCCAAATTCATGTCAGTATCATTGACAGCTGCAGGGCATGTCTCTCACCCTCCTTATAAGCCATAAAATGCCTGCAAATGTATATAAAGTCTAAGAAACAATGGATAAGCACTATTCTAAAAACTGAGACCACAAGCTGCCTTGCAGAACATGTAGGAAGAGAGAGCCTTTACACTTTATAGGCCAGGTTTTACTTATATTCTGCTCTGGTAGGAGTCCAAAGTATCAGAAACCAGAGAGGAGACAGAGACCAAACCAGGAGGACAGCCCCAAATCCAACTGCCCATTTACCTATTTCAATGGAAGCCTTCCCCCGGAGGAGGAGTTTGAGGCACTCCGCGTTGTCAGTCAGGCAACAGTAATGCAGGGCTGTGCTACCTTTACCTGTCTGTTTATCCAGGTTTCCACTAGCCAAGAAAAGGGGTAAAGAAAAGAGAAAAAGTGAGTCATAAGCCAGAGGACTTGTTTGCAGCCCTCTGCAAATAAGTTATAAACTTGGGGCGTATAAACAGGAGTGGCCATCAGCAATTGGAATAAATGACTGAACAACTGCTCTAAGTCTTCCTCAATGGTGGGGAGACAGGACCACCCCAGCTCTTATGGTGGGAGGCCTTGGCACAAGGGTATCAAGGAACACAATGAGGACAGAGACGCCCAAAAGAGAAAAGAGAACAGCATCCCTGCTGCTGCTGAAGCAAGGGCTGGCTGAGGGTGGGGCAGCTGTACCTATCAGGTGAGCCCCGAGCATCTGGCATCCTTTCTATTTCACTGTCAGTGCCCACAGCCTGAAGCTGCAATGGCCTAGTCTGGGTCAAATGCCTCTTTAAAGGAAGTGCCTCAAGAAGTCTGCATGACTCACCCATCCTGTCCCACAGAAGGATGGGAGATTCAGAATTTTTTCCACCTTATTACTTGACAGTCTGGACAGGAAGAGGAAAAGCCAATTTCCAAAGTCCAGAGTCCATAGCCCCTTTGAGCTTGTTTACCTTAGGCTTGCTCTCTGAAAACAGGATAATGGGAGAATCTTGAGATTTTCAAAAATCCTAGTCATAAAAAAACAAACCAGTTGCATCGAGTTGACTCTGACCTATGGCTACTCCATGTGCCAAAACGGAAGTGTGCTCCATAAGGTTTTCAGTGATTGATCTTTCAGAAGCAGAATGCCAGGCCTTTCCTCCTAGGCACCTCTGAGTGGGTTCAAAGTGCCCAACTTTCAGTTAGTAACTGAGTGCTTAAATGTTTGTGCCACCCGCAACTCCTTCAAAATAAGACATGTTATTCAAAGGTATTCACACTCCTCAGACATAAGACAAGCCATTTAATTGACAGTGGAGGCAAGGAGCCTTAAAATTATGGAAACCCATCATATTCTGCTTGGAAGGAAGGTTTTTATCACATTCTGAGGAGGATGGGAGAATTTCTGCTTGCTGGACAGACAAATGGGGACACGGAAGTGGGCACTGTCAAGAGCTGATAATGCCCACTACTCCCACTGGAGGAAACCAATTAAGATTTTGATGCTAAAAAAGTCTCATTTTCTGACTCTCCTCAACTCCTGCTGTCCTCCTTTTCTGGAAGAAACCAGGATTTTCATTCCCCTGCCCTGAAAATTTACACTGAGGGAGAACAGCATCTTTCAGCTATTTAGTTAAATATCTGTTGAGTCTCTATTACATGCTAGGATTTGGACTGGCTTAGACTATCACTTGGCAGGGACATTTGATCAGCTTCTACCATACATCTAGCTAACCCCCAGTTCCTTTGGAACCTGCCATAGACCTCAGGGCTGATTTACCTTCAGTTCCTCTACCATTTAGCCATTCTTCACTCCACCTCTCAGAAACAGCAAGGAAAGGCAAACCAAACTCACTGCTGATGAGTCAATTTCACTCACAGTGACCCCTCCCTGGGTTTCCGAGGCAGTATCTCTAGAGAAGTAGATTGCGCAATCTTCCTTCCAAGGAGTCGTGCTGGTGGGTTTGAACTATCAGCCTTCTGGTTAGCAGTCAAATGCATTAGGCACTACACCACCAGAGCTCCCGCAAGGAAAGGCAGAGGATACAAAATGCAAAATATCCTGTTGCTTTTGGAGCAGTTTCAGTGGTTTTTAACTGATACCTCACACGCCAACACAAAGCACTGTTAGAAAGATATACCTGGAAGGGTCTCAAAATCTGGCCCTCAGGAGCCAGGCAAGTAACACATGAGTGAAGCAGCATGTATAAAATAAGACGGGCTGCTGTGGCCTGTGGTAAACTGCAGATGCAGTCTTTTCTGAAGGCAAATTCTGATTTAAACAAAAAAATTCTTTAAAAATTTTTCAAACCAAACTAAATGAACAGACTCTATTTCCTAATCTCTTCTCTACTGCATAGAACACTGTTCAAGGCATGTGAGTACCCCTTCACAGGGCAGCCTATGGATGAGACCTCTGCAAAGATGTTGGGTATAGGGCCACACACACATACTTTGCTTTCTAGGAGTTCAGGATTGAGCAGAGGCACTTTCCTGGTATCTCTATCTCAAACACTCTGGGACCAAGAAAGGATGAAGGGTCTCTATTCTTGCACTGCAGGACTTTGTAAGATTTCAGTGCAAAATAAGCCTCATTTTCCAGGCTCCTTTTTTTACCAAATGCTGCCAGGTATGCCATGACGCACTCCACACCTGGCAGCATGTCTTCTGTCCCATGATTCACGTTTAGACCTGAAAAAACTCAAGCATCTTGCCAACACAACTGAAGCAATAAGGCAGGATCTAATTTCTTCCTCAGAAATAAATGCCTCCCCTTCATTTTAGAACACCTACCTGTTCTGAACCAAAAAATCTACAATGTGAAGAGATGTCCGATCCACAGATCTGACTGCAAGATGGAGGGCAGTTTCATCTGGTTCCTGAAAACCAAACACAAACATTCCAGAACTCTAATGGCAGCATGCAGTTTTGTGTCCAATACAAGCACAATCATGTGTATCTCTTCAAATTGGATTTATTTTCTCCTTCCAAAAAAAAAAGTACAAAACTTATTTCTAAGATAATATGTTGCTGTTGGCCACCAGCAAATTGGTCCCATCTCACAGTGACCTGTGCACAATGGAACTAAATGCTACCTGGTCCTATGCCATCTCCATGACCAGCTGCAGATCGGACTGCTGGGATCCACAGGGTACTCAATGGCTGATTTTCAGAAGCAGATTGCCAGGCCTCTCTTCCTCTAAGATGTATGTTTGTTACTTGCTGTTATGTCACTTCTGACCCACGGCAACTCCACGTGTGAAGAATAAAACTGCTCCACATGGTTTTCAAGGCTGTGATCTTTCAGAAGTAGATCACCAAGCCTGTCTTCTGAGATGTCTCCAGATGGGTTCAAACTGCCAACCTTTCAGCTAGTAGTTGAGCAGTTAACCATCTATTCCACTCAGGGACTTCTCTAAGATAGTTGTTATTGTTGTTAGGTGCTGTTAAGTTAGTTCCAACTCACAGCACTCCTGTGTGCCCTTTTAATCTCTGTGGCAAATGGAGGTTTCTCCAGGTCTCCTACACCCCAATTTCCTATACTTGCTCCCTGAATAAATAAAAATACAATTTTTAAAAATGATTAAAGTTTTTTCATTCTATACTTACAAATAAAGCTATAAATGCTAATACCTTTATTGTCTAATTCTCACTGACCGAAGACAAGAAGTGGTGTGTCTGTAACAAAGAGAAAGATACTGGTCCTTTAAAGCAACACTGCCCAGGAAGGCCTAGCAAAAACGTAGGCCAATACCAGCTAGCCTGAGAGAACACAGCTTTAACTTACATGGCACGCTGGATAACTCTGAACACTGAGGCTGAATATAACATGCTTAGCTGACAATGTGGGAAGAGCAG
>NW_006921612.1:7722933-7727851 GCF_000298275.1 Orycteropus afer afer
GATACGGTGGCTGCGATGATGGGATCAAGTATAGCAGGGATTGTGGGGCTGGCGCGGGATCGGGCAGTGTTTCGTTCTGCTGTGCATGGGGTTGCTATGAGTTGGAAATGACTCGATGGCACTTAACAACAACAACAACAGCTGACAATGTTGTGTTTCTCAATCCTGTGTACCTGTACTCTGAGGTTCAAGTTTCTGGGTATCCCAAAGCTGCTGGGACTGTGAGTGAATACCCACAAAGCATTTGTGGAAGAAAATAAGAGACACACTAACTCCTTTGATGTTGGTAGTTTATTGACGACCCAATCCTAAGACGTAATGCCCACCTCTCAAGAAATTTCTCTCAGGAAATTGGGGTATATCTCTTCTGCTCCAATTATATCAAGAAAGAGGGGTGGGGGTGCAGGCTATAGGAACTGTGCACCAACCCCCCTCAAAGCTCTTGTTTCTAGTCCAGCCCTTCAAAGTGTAAAGTGATATGCTAAACCTCCTCTAGGTTACCTGGGCTTCTGAAAGGACACTTTCTCCTTCTCCCAAGGGATGACCTTCCTTCCAGAGCTGGTATTTATTTTTTGGTTTAAGAACACACCACCAATTTCTTCTCATAAATTTTAATGCCACCTTCTTACCATTATTTTGGTTAGCATTTCTGACTATACTGGCCTGCCACTTTTCTCTTTTCTTTTTTAAGTAGCAACCCATAATCTTACATGTCCATTGGCCAATGGGATTTTTTCTGTAAGATCAACACCATCCGCATAAGCTTGAAGTAAACCAAAAATATCCCTTGTTTTGACGGCCTCACAAAGGCTGTGAAGTTTTGTAGCATTATCCGTGTGCTTTTTCCTCGCGTATTTCCTCTCAATATACTTGGCAGTAATGTAGTCCTTTCTTGCATTCCTGAAATCAAACATAATCACCCTGTAAATCATTAGGGCCTTTATTCAAACACATCCAACATTCATTCATCTACAACTACTTAAAAAAAAAAAAATCCTGCCCTCTTACCTCCCTGTAAGCAACACTGGGTTATCCACGCCAGGAAAAATACAAAGCAGGAAGCAAGCCATGGTGGGATTCTACTCCAACACTCGTGTTTACTGTGGTCCTCTGGCCACTTTCAAGAAGCATGTGAAATCCTCTAATTTCCAACATAAGCGGAATCAAGGTCTAGTCCCAGAGGTCTTGGTGCCTAACTCAGGTTCTAAGGGATAACAGGCTATGTGGACCATTCACTCACAGAATAAAATTCACCTTCTCTTAGCCTGCCTGCCTCTCTAGCTTTATCTCTCTCCTCATCCCTCTTTTTCTTACGCTGTCTCATACATGTCTCTACGCCTTTGCTTAGCTTTTATGTGCCTTTTCAAATTCCTTCAACAGTCAGTTCATAGGTCATGTCCCTCAGGAAGTCTAGGTGTCCTTCCTTAGAACTCTACCCCACCCTGGCCTGACCACTGTTGCAACACACACACTGGTGGTATTTGTCCATCTGTGCCCAAATGGACTGGAAGCTCGTCAGGAGCAAAGACTATGTCTTCTCTTTTGGAGGCACTGTGCCTGGTATAAAAGGAATACACCAAATGTCAGATGAATCAAAATGAACTGTCAATATTCTTCATGTTCTATTCTCTGGGCCTTCAAAATTGGCATCATGTTCACAGATCTATCCTTTCCAAGGAGCCTGGTATGGATGCAAGATTATGGTGGAACCAAAAGCCTGGTTCAAATCCTACTTCCACTATATACTAATGGTTTGACGTTGGACAAGCATTTCATTTCACCTCTCTATACTTTAAGTCTTTTGTCTGGGAAAATGAATACAGTGCAGATCTCATGGTAGAATTGTGAGATGTATGAGTTAACAGCTGCTATACATACAGTCGACGAAAGAGGGGGAGGCCTTCAACGAGATGGATTGATACGGTGGCTGTGATGATGGGATCAAGTATAGCAGGGATTGTGGGGCTGGCGTGGGATCGGGCAGTGTTTCGTTCTGCTGTGCATGGGGTCGCTATGAGTCGGAAACGACTCGACGGCAATTAACAACAACAATACATACAGTAGGTCCTTAAGTGAACTTAAAAGATGAACTTAAAAGAGGAAGAGCAGGAAAAACTGGTTAGGGGAACTCTTAACCTTTTATAATCCCAATTATTCCAATAATCTTAACAATCAACAACAAAAATAAAAAATCTAGAAAAGACTGAGTAACATAGTAAATGTTAAATTACTTGTCAACAATTAAGTCAGAAATATTCAGAATCAACCCAAATATCCATAACCTAATGAATGGATCAACAAAATATAGTGTTATCCATACAATGGAATATTATATGTCAAGAAAAAAAATTAAGTACTGATAAATGCTACAACATGGGTCGCTATGAGTCGGGGCCGACTTGACAGCACATAACAACAACAACAACATGCATGAACACTGAAAACATTATCACAAAGGACAACATATTGTATGATTTCAATTATATTAAATTCCCAGAAGAATAGACAAATCTATAGAGAGACACAGATTTAATGTTTCATAGGGCTGTAGGGAGGACTGGAGAGGTGGGGGATTGGCTATGGGCTTTTAGGGATAATGGTGTATATCTTAACTATACTAAAGACTGCTGAATTTTACATTCTACATGGGTAAATTAAATACTATATAAATTATATTTCAATAAAGCAGTTTAAACAGCAAAAATCAAGTCAGGGGGAACCAAATTCCCCTGACAATACAAAAACTTAGTTTCAGTCAATAAATCTACCAGAGATGGGGGGAGAAGTAACATGATAGGATTTGATCCTTTTTGTTTCTCTTGTCCATCTTTTCTGAAAGGTGTGGAATGCACTGAAGTTTCAAAAAGACAGGCAGAGGAGGCTGAACTAAAAGGGAAGACCTGCATCTGCCACAGGCTGATGGTCAGCTCTGACAGAGACCAGAGACAATCAAGTGCCTGGGCTCTGGGGTCAGAATGTCAGATCTCAAGTTGGGTTCCACCACTTGCCATCTATGTGACATTGGGCAAGCTACTTAAAAACTCTGTAAACATATCTGTACAATAAAAATAAGAACCACACTTACCTTATATGGCTGCTACAGTATAAGAGAGAGAACACACTTCAGCATTTAGCACAGCATGTTAGAGGCACCAGCTAGCTTTATTTTAACAGTGGTGAATGAAGAGGGGGCTTATAGTGGCATGGGCAGTCACCTCTCTGAAGCTCAGGCACTGCTCATTTTCACTCTGCCACCAGGGCTTTGCCTACCACATCTTCATTTACTACTGTTCAATTACAAGGCCTGCCTCTTGGCATGAACACCATGAGGCTCCTACCTGAAAGGAACCAGAGTTTAGGAGGTACAGATGAACTCCAGGCTCAGAGGAGGACGGCAGATTCATATTTTGTTGAGAAGTCACCAATACTGCATCTTCCTTACCTAACACACTGGCCTAACCACTCACACTTCTCTTTTCAGGGTCTACTGGAAATGGGATGGAGAGGGGAGAGATAACTCATCTCTGGCTCACCCTTCAAATGCCTATAGCAGTGTTTCTCTAAGTGTGGGCCTCAAACCCTCTGTACTTGAACCACCTGGGTCTCAGTCCCACTGAATCAGACTCCCTGGAGGTGGGGGCAGGGAATCTAGTGATCTTGATTCTCATTCACATTTGAGAGCTACTGCACACATTCTGCTTCCTTAGAGTTTTTAGTGTGAAATCACCTACCAGGAACACACCAATTATATCAGTATACAATGATTGTACTGTAAACTGGCACTCAGGCAACTCTGAGAGAACATTTTATAACTGTTGCCTTTAGGGCTGGTATTCCTACATTTTCCCTCCTGATTTTCTGATTTCCTTCTTCTCTTCCAGCCAAGTCTAAGACTTAGACAATTCCTAGGGGGCTTCCTAGGAATGCCTGAGCCCCCTGCAGGTAGAGTGCTGGACCTTGTCAACCCTGGGGGCCCCAGAAGATGGACCAGCATAGGATGAGAAGGCACTACCACCACAATGCCCAAACTGAACCAAGAGGGCGAAAGTTTCTTCACAGTATTTGCCAAGACCTATAATCACTGCTCTTAATAACACAATGTTCCTAGAAAGACCATAATGTGTGAGACCAGCTTGTCCAGCTGAAAAAGCAAATGAATTCAGAAGATCTGGCCAATGCAACAGGAAACCTGGGTTTCAAAGCCCAGGAAGAACTGCCAGGGACACTTTGTGAATATGTTTTGGCACTTTTGACTCTGTATATCACAACAAATTATGGATAACATTAAGAAGAATGGGAATTCCAGAACACTTAATGGTGCTCATGAGGAACCTGGACATAGACCAGGAGGCTGTCACTTGAACAGAACAAGGGGATACTGCATGGTTTAAAATCAGGAAGGGAGTACATCAGGGTTGTACCCTGTCACCGTACTTGTTCAATCTGTACGTTAAGCAAATAATCTAAGAAGTCAGAGTATATGAAGAATGCAGAATCAGGATTGGAGGAAGACTCATTAACACCTTGTGATATGCAGATGACACACCTTACTTGTTGAAAGTGAAGATGACTTGAAGCACTTATTGATGAAGATTAAAGACTACAGCCTGTATATAGATTATACCTCAACACAAAGAAAACAAAAATCCTCACAACTGGACCAGTAAGTAGCATCATGATAAATGGAGAAAAGACTGAAGTTGTCAAACACTTCATGTTACTTGGGTCCACAATCAACACCTACAAAAAGCAGCAGTCAAGAAATGAGATGTCCGCAGCACTATTTACAATAGCCAAAACATGGAAACAACCTAGATGTCCATCAGCTGAGGAATGGATAACCAAACTATGGTACATACACACAATGGAATACTATGCAATGCTAAAGAATAATGTAGAATCTGCAAAACACCGCCTA
>NW_006921612.1:7730040-7744617 GCF_000298275.1 Orycteropus afer afer
AAGTGCACCCAAGTATGCTCCTTGGAAGTGAGAATGGCCAGACTTCATCTCACCTACTTTGGTCATGTTGTCAGAAAGGACCATTCCCTAGAGAAGGATATCATGCTTGGTTAAGTGGAGAGTCAGCAAAAGAAAGAGGAAGACCCTCCAAAAGATGGATTGACACAGAGGCTTCAATGATGGGCTCAAGTATAGCAAGGAATTTTAAGATGGCACATGACCAGGCAGTGTTTTGTTCTGTTGTACACAGGGTTGCTACAAGTTGAAGACAACTTGACAGCACCTAACAACAACTACAACCATGTTGCATCTCTCCTACCTCTAACTCTAGTCCTGTCTCTAACCCATCCTCAGACCGTAGGTAAAGTCTCATCCTCCAGAAGCCTTCTCTAACTTCTCACAGTGATTTCTCCTGCCTGCATAGCACTGAACTGTACACTGCATGGTTTTGTTATTTAACATTTCATTTACATATCTCACACATGTATAGCTCTTCTAAGTTTATAAGTCACTGAGATCCATTGTTTCATTTGATCCTCACAATAATGCTATGAATTTTTCTTTTTAAATCTCTACTTTGCAAATAAGTAAAAGGACATTCATAGAGGTGAGACTGAATTTTGTTTCTTCTATAAGCTGGCAAGCTCTTAGAGAACATGTCCCACTTTTATTGATCTAGGTATGCCTCTTAGGGTCTCTTAGCAGTGCTGTAATACTTATAAATACTTATGCTCAGTGGCTTGACAATGTGCTATCTGCCATCCTATTTAATGATTTAAACTCTATTGGTCTCTTGTGATGGACAATTACATTGGACAGTTGTCAAGGTTTATGCAGTTTCAATAATCACTATGGGACAATCATTATCATGACCCTCACAAGAAGAGGGTAAGGATAAACTAGATTTCCTTTATTTATGCTTTTGATGCATTATTAATTTGCCCAGGGCTCTGAGTTCCCTGAAGGTAGTCAGTACATGCAGACAGACAAGCTTTACTCAACACTCATGCTCTCTGGTTTCTTGAAGGAAGTTTACTTTGCCAATGTGATGTCCCTTCTTTTTATTCTTTTTTTAAAGGTGTAGGCTATAGGAGAAAAGCAATGAACTTAATATTTTGATACAATTGGCATGTGCTCAGAAGAAGGGGCTTCTCTTACACTTCTAAATGACAATCCCAAATAACAGAAGAGAAACAGCTCTGGGCTCTGTAAGCAGAACACATCTGGCTTTTCTTCCTCCTCCCAGCTAGCTCACATACTTTCAACACCTCCAAAATCCCTCTGAGGATTCACAGGCCACTAGAGGATGTCTTTGGCTTACTCTTCAACAGACTTCTGCAGATGGTGTGTTATTCACAGATAAAGCTAGAAATAGTACATTCCTTTTCACCTGGGAGTAAAACATTAGCTTGTTCAAGCAGGCACAGAGCTGGGAGTGGATCTTTGACTTGTTGATTCATTATTTACTAAACCACTATAAGGAACATATTGTGGTGGGAAATATAAAATTTGAGTAAGATGCAACTTATCAGAAAAGTATTTGTGAATACCTGGGTATAATATAAAGTGGGATGAAATGTTTTAAAATACAGCCAAAGGCTAAAGGTGCACAGAGAGTCAAGTACATAATTTCAACATAAGAGGGATGGAAGGCCTTCATGGAGTGGGGGCATTTTGCCATTATATTGGTCACCTGCCTTCATTATGGGGAGAAAAAGTGGGGGATGGGTGGGTATATTGGGGGGGAGTAAACTTTTTTTAGGAGCTCTGGTAGCATAGTGCCTAAGGCACTTGACTGCTCACCAGAAGGCTGGCGGTTCAAACCCACTCCTCGGAAGGAAGGTTGGGTAATCCTACTTCCGTAGTGATACTGCCTCAGAAACCCAAGGAGGGGTCGCTATGAGTCGGGGCCGACTCGACGGCAAACAACAACAACAACAACAAACTTTTTCCCAGTAGTGCTGAAGTTGAAGCAAGGGGGTGGTATATCTCAAAGCAGATGGAACATTTATATTTATGGGTTCAAATTGGGTAGTATTAATTTTTAAGAATCATATGACTCTAAGATAAACAAATTCTCTTCTTTTATAAAGTATCCCTGGTACCTGGAAGAAATTATTTATCATTTACTTTGTTCAAAATTGATCAGTGCTACAGCATTTCAGGAAACTAGTACCTTCAATGTGAGATGAACAAGCAGAAAGAGAAGATGTCAATTAAACAGCAGAGCTCTGGTAGCATAGTGGCTAAGGCACTTGACTGCTAACCAGAAGCTGGTGGTTCAAACCCACCAGTCACTCCTCGGAAGGAAGATGGGGCAATCTACTTCCATAGTGATACTGTCTCAGAAACCCAAGGAGGGGTCACTACGAGTCAGGTCCGACTCGATGGCACACAACAACAACAACAACAACAAATGAACTTGCCCTGCTGGACCAAGAAATGTTCTACGAACAACATCATCAAGCTATTTCAGGAAGAGTTAATTCACCTCTGGATAACTCTCCAATTGACATCTACCTCAATAGGACCCTAATTTTTCGACGTGTGTAGAGTCAATGCAGACGAGTACCTTGTTACCTACACTCATGCTGATTAAGAAGAGCCACCAATACCGAGCACCAAAATTAAGTAGTACAAGTTTTGCCTACAGCATCTCACCAGTTTCCCCAGTGACTCTGTGAGGTGTACAGTGTTATCTCTTTATATCAGGAAACTGGGGATCAGAGAAGTGAAATAACCTGCCCCGGCCCTATGACTCAGGTAAGATCTTGGGTATGTATGTGTATATATTCCCACACTGTCTCTCCAGGTCTGAATAAGAATAAAGATTAGAAATCTAAGAACTTAGATCCACAATGAAAGAGGATAACAACTTTGTAGGCCTCATGCTTGACATCTAAAACCACACATTATCGAATCACAAGGAAATGCTACACCACAAACACTTGTTACAGGATCAAACATAAACTGACTTTAATCTAAAGCCAACCAAATGCTCACCTAAGATGCCTGATACCTAAAAGAGGCTATAATGGATGTGGGTCTTATTCATTCCTGTAGACTCACTATATAGTTACATCATCATGAAGCAAAAGAGCGCAGGTCCTGCAACCTCAGTTTCCCAAAGACATGCTCCCACAAAATGATTACAAAAATCGATATTCTTTGCTTTTATAAAGGGCCCATTCATTAACATCCATTTGTAAAACTACCCTAAAGACACTGTTTCATGGCCACTCACTTACTGTCCTATAGCAGGGCCCATGCCATCAATACTATTTCAGGCTTACTCCAAAGAAAGTGCTGTCTCTGTGATGAATTTTGATACTTCCTCTTGTCACATATTTCTCACCTTTCCCTCTCCTGACAGAACACTTTGATCCAGACTCACTACTCAAATGCAGGTGCTGTCTCTTTTACTTTGCCTAGTAACCTCTTTCTCTTTCTCTCCTTTCTTCTGTCTGCCTCATTCTGTATCGTATTATAGCAGGTAAGCTATTCCACCCTTATCCCCTTGCAGGAAGACAGGCCATTCACCCTAAATAGAGCTGAAGTCTAAACTAGGATAGGACATTCACTGTCCAGACCAGTCCTCCCCATCCATCTCTTTCTCAAAGACAAGTTGTGGTCAAGGTGACTTAATCTTTGTTTGCTGAGACTGGAAAGAAAAACAATAGGCTGTAAGTAAGCTCTGCCTCAACAGGCAAGCTAGGATGATTTGGGTGAAAGTTTACAGAGAAAATTCACTTTCCATACAGCAGTTCACGTATACTTTGTCTCATGACATCAACTACAGTATACCACAATGCAACAACTCCCCTCCCACTTCTTCCCCATAGTCGCCTCTTCCCTGTGTCCATCCCTCCATGCACTTCTGCCCCCTGAGATATGTCCCTGTGCATATACAGCCCTTCTATTCTCTCATGATTGTTCTCTCCAAGGAGTGTATCCACCTAGTGTAAATGTTCATCCCATATACCTGTCTTTTGTTTGGCTGGAAGCCACAGGTATGGGTTCATTTCCAGACCTGAAGGGCAACTAGGGGCCATAGTCTCAGTGGTTCCATCAGGCTCTATTAGACCAGCAAACCTGGTCCCCTTTTGTTTTCCCAAATTATTTTGAGTTTTGTTCCACATTGTTCTCCCACTCTATCTAGAATCTCCTACATAGATACCCCTCTGAGTGGTTGACAGTGGTAGCTGGACACCATCTAGTTCTGATCTCAGTTGTAGAGGTTGAGGATCGTGTGGCATACCAGTCACTTGGACTAATTATTTCCATGCATCTTTGCTTTTCTTCATTCTTCTTTGCTCTGCACGAGGAGAGACCCATCGTTGCATCTAGATGGCTGCTTGCAAGCTTTTAAGATCCCAGTTGCTATTGGTCAAAGTAGGAGGTAGAACAATGTTTTGTGTAGTATGTTATGCTAATTGAGCATAATATACCCCGAGACTACAATCTTGAGCCCATAGGTTCAACTATTCACTCCCTCTAGGTAGCTGGCAGTGCCCAAAAAGTGACTACAACCTTGTCCCTTTGTCAGCTCTACTACACACCTGGAAATTCTTACAGAACATAGCAACAACAATACACTTGTTATAGAAACACTGCCTGCCAACCCTATACATGGTCTTGGGCACACTCCCCCCTGGATAGACATACCAATTAGTTCAGCCTGTCCACCCATCTATCCATCCATATATCCATGTTTGCCTTTACTGACAATGCAGTACTGTATGTGCAAAAGGGTTCATCTTTGTTGTCTGTACCTCCCATATAACTCTTTATGTCTTCCTCTTCCTCAATGCCACCATGTTGATCACTCATATTTGGTACATTGCCTTTCTCTTTTACCAAATCAGTGCTTGTCTTTACCTATCTAACAGTGTTCCCTCCCCTCTCCTCCCACCCCTGGTAAAATATCCAAAGAAAATATTCTTCCATATATAAACCTTTCCTTAACATTTTACAATAACGGACTAATAATTTGTCCTTCTGTGATTAACTTATTTCACTCATCATAGTGTCCTCCAAGTTCATCCACATTATACGGTGTTTTGCAGATTCTACATTACTCTTTAGGGTTGCACAGTATCACATTGCGTATATGTAACCATAGTTTGGTTATCCATTCCTCAGATGATAGATACCTAGGCTGTTTCCATCTTTTGGCTACTGTAAATAGTGCTGTGATGACATGGGTGTGCATATGTCTGTTCTTGTATTGGCTTTTACTTCTTTAGGATATATACCTAGTAATGGAATAGCTAGGGCAAATGGTATTTTTAATTCCAACTTTTTAAGGAATCATCATACTGCTTTCCCATAATGGTTGTACCATTTTTCAGTCTCACCAGCAGCATATGAGAGTCCCAATCTCTCTGCATCCTCGCCAGCATTTGTTATTTTCTATCTTGTTGAACTTTGCTACTAGTGCTGGAGCAAGCTGGTATTTCATTTTTGTTTTGAGTTGCATATCTCTAATGGCTAATGATTGTGAGCATTTCTTCATGTTTGTTGGCCTCCTGAAGATCTTCTTTTGTGAAGTGTCTATTCATGTCTTCTGCCCATTTTTTAATTAGATTATGTCCTTTTGTTGTTGAGGTGTTGGAGTTTTCTATAAATTCCAGAGATAAGTCCTTTGTCAGATGTGTCATTGCAAAATATTTTTTTCCAATCTGTAAGTTCTCTTTTGACTCTTTTGGTGAAGTCTTTGGAAGCACATAAAAATTTAATTTTTAGAATGTCCCATTCATCTAGTTTCTCTTCTGTTAACGGAGCATTTTGGGTTATGCTTGATAGTCTATTTATACCACATATTAGGGCTCCTAAATTTGCCCCTAGTTTTTCCTTGAGGAACTTTATAGTTTTAGGCTTAACATTTAAGTCTTTGATTCATCTGGAGTTAGTTTTTGTGTATGGTGTGAGGTACAGATCTTGTTTCACTTTTTTGAAAATGGATATCCAGTTTTGCCAGCACCATTTATTAAACAAACATTCTCTTGCCCATTTAATGAATTTCAGCCCTTTGTCAAAGATCAGCTGACCATAGGCGGATGGATCTATTTCTAGGTTCTCCATTCTATTCCACTGTTATATGTGTCTTTAACTATACCACCCAGTTTTGACTACTGTGGCTGTATAGTAGGTTTTGAGATCTGGCAGTGTGAGACCTTCTTTGTTCTTCTTCTTCAATAATGCTTTGCTTATCTGAGGTCTCTTTCCTCTCCATATAAAGTTAGTGATTGATTTTTCCATATCCTTAAATAATGTTGATGGGATCTGGATTGGGATTGCATTGAATGTATAGATTGCTTAGGGTAGAATTGACATTTTCACAATGTTCAATCTTCCTATCCACGAGCAGGGTATGTTCTTCCATTTACGTGGACCTCTTTTGCTTTCTTGAAGTAGTCTTTTATAGTTTTCTTCGTACAGGTCTTTTGTGTCCCTGGTAAGATTTATTCCCAAATATTTTGTTTTTTTAGTCGCTATTGTAAATGGTATTCATTTCCTTATTTCTTTTTCAGCAATCTCTCTGGGGTGTAGAGGAATCCAACTGATTTTTGGATGTTGATCTTATATCTTTTATCCTGCCATAATGTTGTTTTTTAGGTATAGGATCATATCATCATATCATCAGCAAATAGCTTGACTTCTTCCTCACCAATTTGGATGCCTTTGATTTCCCTTTCTTGCCTTATGGCCCTGGCTAGGACTTCCAGTACAATGTTGAATAGAAGTGGTGATAGAGGACATCCTTGTCTGGTTCCTGTTCGCAAGGAGAATGGTTTCAGTCTCTCTCCATTGAGAATAATGTTGGCTGTTGGTTTTGCATAGATGCCCTTTATTATGCTGAGCAAAGCCCCTTCTATTCCTATTTTGCTAAGAGTTTTGATCAGGAATGGACGTTGGATTTTATCAAATGCCTTTTCTGCATCAATTGATATGATCATGTGGTTCTTCTCCTTTGTTTTATTTACGTGGTGGATGATGTTGATTGTTTTTCTAATGTTGAACCATCCCTGCATACCTGGTATGAAGCCCACTGGTCATGATGAATGATTTTCTTGATATGTTGTTGGAGTCTATTGGCTAGGATTTTGTTGAAGATTTTTGCATCTATATTCATGAGGGATATTGGTCTGTAGTTTTCCTTTTGAGTGATGTCTTTGCCTGGTTTTGGTATGAAGGTTATACTTGCTTCATAAAATGAGTTAGGGAGGATTTCATCCTTGTCTATGTTCTGGAATAGTCTGAGCAGGATTGGTATGAGTTTTTCTCTGAACATTTGGTAGAATTCTCCCATGAAACTGTCTGGCCTAGGGCTTTTTTCTGTTGGTAATTTTTTTTATGATCTGTTCAATTTCTTCTTTTGTGATGGACCTGTTCAACTTTTCCACATCTGTCTGTGTTAGTTTAGGTAAGTGGTATGTTTCTAGGAATCTGTCCATTTCTTCCAGATTTTCAAATTTGTTGGAGTACAGTTCTTCTTAGTATCCTGTTATTATCCTTTTTATTTCAGTTGGTTCTGTTATGATGTCACTCATTTTGTTTCTTATTTGAGTTATTTGTATCCTCTCCCTCTTTTCCTTTGTTAAATTAGCCAATGGTTTGTCAATTTTATTGATCTTTTCAAAAAAACAACTTCTGGTCTTTTTGATTTTTTCTACTGCCCTTCTATTTTCTGTTACATTGATTTCTGCTGGAATCTTTATTACCTCCTTTCTTTTGGTGACTATAGGCTTTCCTTGCTGTTCTTTTTCTAATTGTTGGAGATGTTGGTTTAAAGTGTTGATTTTGGCTCTTTCTTCTTTTTTCATGTGTGTATTTATTGCTATAAATTGGCTTCTGATCACTGTTTTTGCTGTGTCCCAAAAATTTTGGTATGTTGTGTTTTCATTCTCATTTGATTCAAGGAATTTTTGAATTTCATTTCTTCTCTTATCAGTCTTTCATAAGGAGGGTAGTGTTTAGTTTCCATGTGTTTGCTCTTTTCCCATTGATCTTCCTATTGTTGATTTCTAATTTGATAGCATCGTGATCTGAGAATATGCTTTGCAGTATGTCAATGTTTTTAAATTTATTAAGGCTTGCTTTATGGCTTAACATATGGTCTATATGTTAGGCCATAAAATATTCCATGTGCGCTGGAAAAGAATGTATATTGTGCTGTTTTTGGGTGAAGTGCTCTGTAGATGTCTATACGGTCAAGTTGGTGGATTGTATTGTTTAGCTCTTCTGCATTTTTGTTGAGTTTCTTTCCAGTTGTTCTTTCATTAAAAGTGGGGTATTAAAGTCTCCTACTATGACTGTGGAGTCATCTATTTGCTTTTTAAAGTCTGATTTATGTGTTTTGGGGCTCTTTCATTGAGTCCATAGATATTTATTATGGTTATATCTTCTTATTCAATTGATCCTTTAAACATTATATATCCTTCCTTGTCTCATATGGTGGTTTTTGTCTTAAAATCAATTTGATAAAAAATTAATATTTCCACTCCTCTTTTTTGGTTGCTATTTGCTTGATATATCTTTTTCCAGCCTTTGATTTTTAGTCTATTTGTGTCTTTGTCTCTAAGGTGTGTCTCTTGTAGACAGCATATTGATGGGTTTTGTTTTCTTATCCAGTCTGCAACTCTCCATCTTTTTAGTGGTGCATTTAATCCATTGACATTCAGTATAATTATCAACAAGTATGAATTGGTTGCTGTCATTTTGTTATGTGTTTTTTCATGATGTTCCTGATTTCTTTGTTCCACATAATTTTCTGTGCTGAGCTCATTATGTTTACGTATTGTGTTATCATTTCTTTTGTTGCTTTGTTTTAGTATTTGCTAAATATTTGTGCTTGTCCTCTTTTTTATTGTGATGTGAAGGTTTATAATTTTCTTTGTGGTTACCCTGTGATTTAGAATTTTCTCCCTGAGTTTTGACAGTCCATTCTATCTCACAACTCTCTTGACTTCCTCACCATTTAGAAGTTCTGTAACAACACAGTTTTTTTCCTCTTTTGGTTTGTAGTTGTCCTCATTTGCCAATTGATATCTCTGGTTCCCTGTTTACAATCTTGTAAGCTTATTTTACTTTGGATATGTCCATAGTTATGTTGGTTTCTGGGTTATAACATCATATATATTAATGGTCAGTTGTTGTTTGCTATTAGTGGTTCCCTGTTCAAAGAACTCCCTTTAATATCTCTAGTAAGGCTGGTCTGGTTTTAACAAATTCCCTTAATTTCTGCTTATCTGGAAATCTCCTAATTTCACTATCATATTTGAGGGACAATTTTGCCAGATATATAATTCTTGATTAGAAATTTTTCTCTTTCAGGGTTTTATATATACCATTCCATTGCCTTCTCGCTTGCATGGTTTCTGCTGAGATATCATAACTTATTCTTATTGGTTGTCCTTTGTAAGTAAGTTTTCACTTTTCCCATGCTGCTTTCAGGATTCTTTTTTTGTCTTTTGTTTTGATGAGTTTGATGATATGTCTTGGTGATTTTCTTTTGGGGTCTATCCTGTTTGGGGTCCAGTGGACTTCCTGAATGGATATATTCTCATCTTTCATCGTATCAGGGAAGTTCTCTTCCAACAAATATTGGACAATTTTCTCAGTGATTTTATTTTTCTCTTTCTGTTCTGGAATTCCAAAGACATGCAGTTTGTTCCTTCTGATGGTATCTCACAAGAACCCTAGGCTTCCTTCATTTTGTTTTGATCTTTCTCTGATTGATCTCTTTCCAAACACATATTCAGGCATTTGTCTTCAATCTCATTAATTCTGTCTTCCATTGATTCAACTCTACTCCTTTGCCCTCTCAATGTGTTATCTATTTCCAAATATTTAGTATTACTCTTCTGGATTTCTATCTGTAGATTTAGAATTATTTCTAATTTTTCATTTATTTTGTCATTTTGTTCTTGTATTTTCTTCCAAAATTGTTCTAGGGTTTAGTCTGTGTTTTCCTTGATCTGTCTCTCAATCCTTTGAAGATACCTAACTATAATTTTTTTTGAATTCCTTATCAGGGAATTCCAATGCTACTTCTTCCTTAGAAGAAGGAAGTTCTGGGTCTGTACACCCTGCTCCCTTTACTGTACTGCTTTATCTTGCTTCTTTGTGTGGATTGTGATGGTCTCTTGTCTCCAAGTCACTGTGACATTGCTGGATTTAGATCTTTGTTAACTGTTTGTGACGAGTAGCTAATGGTGAGTGAGGCTCCTTTTGGTGGTTGTTTATCATTGGCCTGTTGGTGGAGCAGGAAATGATGGCTCTCACTCAGTAAGTGAAGCTGAAGGTGGTGTGGGTTCAGTTGTGTTGTATGGGCACTGTTGCTGTCTCCCACTCCATTAGACAAAAATAACAATTGAATAATCATCATAAAAGTAAAAGCAAGTCGACAACAAATATACCATGTAATCACACAGGAATAATAACCAAAAAAGGAAAAAAGAAAACAAAACAAAAAAAAACCCCACAATATATGGAGAGAGGGCAGTAATAGAAAAAAGGTAGAACAGGAGAATAATTAAGAAACAAATGGAAAAAATGCAAAAAGAAAAACAAGGAACAGGGTTAAAACCACAAGAAAGAAAAAAAATTAGAAGCAGGAACAGGGAAGAGAGAAAAAGTTGAAGCTAGAACCTTTCCAGTCGCTGGCGTCTGGAATGTCCTTCCCATCCCCAGCAAGTGGAGCCTATTCTTAAGTCCCTGGAATCTGGGAGAACGCTGTTGCTTTAAATATCTAAAATGGATGAACCACTTTAAACATTCGAAATGGCCGTGCCCCCCAGACAGGCCAAAGTCTACATTTCAGCCCGCCTTCCTCTTTGCTTCTTCCCCTTTTACTCACCAGCCACCGGTGCAGTCCTCCATGCAGTCCCTGGCTAACAGGGCTGATTTCTAGATTAATTCTCAGGTCCTAACACCACTCAGCAATATCCAAGCTGTGCGTGCTGTCATGACTGATGACAGACTGCAGCACCATATGTCTCCTTTTTTAGTGTTTTCATGCAAATTCTTCTACTAGTTGGAGTTTAGTCCACTTTTCTATCTTTCTCTTTAAAGCTCAAGTCTCCAGGATCATCTTCTGTATCTGTGTGAAATGGTTCCCTTTTTCTTTGTTGAAGAGGGTCTGTGCAATCTGTCTGCCTATTCTGCCATCTTACAGGAACTCCAAACAGATTTTTTTTGGAAAGGAAACAACATATCCCACACTCACAAGGACACTGGCAGAGAAAATTATATGTAATCATGTTATCTATGACAACTAACCCTCTCAGTGGCTCAGAATTCATGCTGAAATTATTAAGATAGGGGATTCAAAATGGAGTCTCATCAATAAGCACCACACTATTTCCCTCTAGCATCTTAGTGCTTGAAAAAGGTACAGCAGTTTGAATTAGGGGTTTTGGTGCTCTGAACAGCTCACTGAATCAAAGTGCACCAAACACCGAAGAGCAAAATTAGAGGAAAAGCACAGGGAGATTATTTAAGGAAGATCTACCCAGCAGAGAACAGACGGGCAGCCGAGAGGGGCCACTGGAAACTTCCCTGGAGCAGTCACTGACTGGTGGGCGAGGGCGGCCACCTGAGATTCCATGAGCTAAGGAAGAAGACACCCTATATCAGCATACCAGCGACTACACCATCATCCCAGCAATCACCCCAATGATCTACCTTCAGCACCTGATTTTACTGGTAACTTGGGTTGGCTAGGTCCAAACAGGTGCACGCAGCACCACTGAAAACCAAGCAGTGAGCTCAGTGGTGTTCCAGGAGGGTGAGCTCACTCCCCCCTCAGTGGGTCACTGAGTGGGCTTGGGTCAGTTTGGGAGACATTGAGAGGTCTGTGCTTGTCTTTGTCACTGACATCGGAACCATAGAATACTACCAGGCACTCTCCCGACTCCAGCACAGCTGAAATCACACACAACTTTGGCGCCACAGGTGGGTCATGTGACAGACAAACTCCTAAGCCATTCACTGTCTGGGACGATTGCGCTGGCATGGCGGGCAGACGGGGTAGAGGGAGAGGAATTTGCGGCTGAGTGTGGTCCCAGGATCTTGCCTTGCATTGGCTTTTTGACGCCAAGGGGCCTCGGAAGCAGGGTCTTGAGGGTGCCTGAGCCTGGCAGAAAGTGGCGACACACTAACAACAGGAATCTTTCCTGAAATTGAGCCGTAGGCTTGTAAATAACAGTACTATGTCATCAGTAGCAGCCCGCTCAAAGCCATAGAAACCGACCCTAACAACACAGAGCTTTTCTTCTTCTGCTCCCACCTTCTCTGCCAATAACTTCACTCATTCAATAGAAGAAACCATATTCAGCCAATTACCATAAAGCATCCCGGTTCAAACTCTAAACCCTCTTTACGACAAACAGAAACACATATCCAAATTCTACACAGTGATTCCACCATCACAAAGAAAACAGCAGAATGACCCAGCATACCGGAATCAATAATAAAATAAAATACACCAGCTTCACCTTTTCAAAATATTAATCCATAAAACCAAGACAAAACAAATCAACATGTAACCAGCAGTAAAAGACAACCTCAAAATGTCTAGGAAACAACAGGCAACCTCGAATCAAATAAAAAAACAGGACAAGGCATTAGAAGCAAAACCACAAACAAAGGTCTTATTATACATGGAGGAAAAGGAAGCAACAGAATTATCTGAGAAGGAATTTAGAAGATATGTTTAAGAGCTATACAAAAGCCTACAGAAATCCCAAACAGAAACAAGGAGAACACAGACAGTTCCCTGGAGAACTCAGGAAAATCATTGAGGAACAGAATATTAAGATTAATGCACAATCAGAACTCATACAAAAACAGCAGTTAGAAATGCAGAAAATGTCTACTGAAATGCAAACCATGAGCACCAAAATGACAGAACTACACAACACAGTAGAAGCTCAAAAGAGCAGATTAGAACTGGCTGAAGAACGCATATCCCAACTAGAAGTCAAATCCCTGGACACTAGCCTGTATGAAGAAAAATCAGAACAAAACTTTAAGAGAAATGAAGAGAGCCTAAGAATTATATGCGATGACATGAGACAAAGCAATATAAGACTCATTGGAACTCCAGAACAAGAAGAGGTGAAAAAGACCACCAAGAAAATTGTGGAAGACCCGCTAGAAGAAAACTTCCCCCATCATGAAGGAAGAAAAGATATGTGTCCAAGAAGCTCACAGAACCCCACACAAGATAGATCCCAAAAGAAAGACACTGACGCATATTATAATCAAACGTTCCAAAACCAAAGACAAAGAAAAAATTTTGAGAGCTGCCCGGGAAAAATAAATATTGCTTATAATAATCCAACAGTAAGGCTGAGATCCGATTACTCAGCAGAAACCACGCAGGCAAGAAGGCAATGGGACAGCATATATAAAACTCTGAAGGAAAAAAACTTCCAACCAAGAATCCTATATCCAGCCAAATTATCCATCAAATATGAGGGTGAAATCAAGGCATTCTCAGATAAACAGAAATTAAGAGACTTTGTGAAAACAAGACCAACCCTACAAGAAATGCTTAAGGAAGTCCTACCAATAGAGAACCCACAACAGAGATCACAGCAAAACCAGGATATGTGACATCAACTCTAAAACCAAATCAGAAATAGATACTCATAAGACCATAAAACATTCTACCTGAAAAACCAAGGAACTCAAGCAGCACACAACAGCAACTAACCATCAGAGGGAATAATACTTCTAGGTACAGACCCTCAAATGGAGAGGAAAACATGACAATGTCTTTGCAGCATGCACTGTTCTAAAAATGTAGAGACAAGAATATACTCCAAGGTAACCACAGAGAAGAGTAACAATTCTTCTAAGCAAATCCAGAAGGAAGGAAAACAAATGGGCTTAATAAACACAAAACCAACTATAAAGAAGAAAAAGGAGAAAGCAATAGCTAACAACTGAACTCAGTACAGAAATATACACAGACCAAGGAATCACCAATGACACGACAAAAATCCACAACAGAATGACACCAATCAACTCATACTTATCACTAATTACACTCAATCTGAATGGACTAAATGCACCTATCAAAGAAAGAGAGTGGCAGACTGGATCAGAAAAGAAGACCCATGGATATGCTGCTGCCTACAAGAGACACACTTTAGACAAAAAGATAAAAACAAATAAAGGGTTAAAGCATGGAAAAGAATATACCAAGCCAATGGAAACCAAAAAAGGGCAGGGGTAGCAATTATGATTTCTGATAAAAGAGACACTAAGGTAAAAAACATCTTAAGAGACAAGGATGGGCATTATATAATGCTGAAAGGGTCAATCGGCAAAGAAGAGGTTACAATAATAAATATTTATGCACCCAATGAAAATGCTCCAAAATACGTGAAGTAAATATTAACTGAATTAAAAGGACTGATAGACAACTCTACATTAGTAGTGGGAGATTTTAACACACCACTTTAAAGGAGACACGGGTCAATGATTAAGAAGCTCTGCAAAGATACAGAAGAACTTAACAACACAATCAACCAACTGGAACTCATAGACATATATAGAGCACTT
>NW_006921612.1:7747190-7775553 GCF_000298275.1 Orycteropus afer afer
ATCTAGGAGCCCTAATTTATTGCATAAATAGACTATCAAGCAGAACCCAGAATGTACAGGAGATAGAAGAGAAGCTAGATGACTGGGACCTTTTAAAAATTAAATTCTTGTGTGCATCGAAAGATTTCGTCAAAAGGGTAAAAAGAGAACCTACAGATTTGGAGAAAATATCTGCCTATGACATATCTGACAAAGGACTTATCTCCAAAATCTACAGAAAACTTTAACATCTTAACAACAAAAAGACAAATAACCCAATTCACAAATGGGCAAAACACTTGAACAGACACTTCACCAAAGAAGATATACAAGCAGCCAACAAACACATGAGAAATTGCTCATGATCATTAATCATTGGAGAGATGCAAATCAAAACAACAATGAGATATCATCTCACCCCAGCAATAATAGCAAAGTTCTACAGATCAGATAGTAACAAATGCTGGCGGGGCTGTGGAGAGTTTGAACTCTGGTGCACTGCTGGTGGGATTGTAAAATGGTTACAACCATTGTGGCAAATGGTATGGCGTTTCCTTAAAAAACTGAAAATAGAAGTACCATTTGACCTAGTAAGTTCCATTACTAGGAATATATCCTAAAGAGGTGAAAGCGCACGAACAGACACATGTACACCTATGTTCACTGCAGCACAATTCACCAAAGCAAAGAGATGGAAACAACCTAAATGCCCATCAACGGATGAGTGGATAACCAAACTATGGTATATCCACACAATGAAATACTATGCCACATTAAAGAACAATGAGGGATACGCGAATCATCTCGCAATGTGGATGAACCTGGAGGACATTATGCTGAGTGAAATAAGTCAACCGCAGAAGGACAAGTACTGTAAGAGCCCATTACTGTAAAAAGACAGAGAAGGGTTTGCTTCTCGTAGGTTACCGGGATGGGGAGGGAAAGGGAGGGATTAATTTAGGGCTAGTTAGGGCTTACATGCTGACATGGGTAATGGGAGGGATATACGGGAAGGATATATGACCACCACGATAACACTGAGAAATGAGAGGACACCGAACTATGTTCATAAGAGATACACGACAGGTGCTAAAACCAACCAATGTGTCCACAATACCACATTGCCATTAACACCAAACACTAGGCTATACAGATGATCAGACAGGGGTCAGTGAATAGAGGTATACTCTAGACCAAGGATAGACTCAGCGGAGGCTAATCTTGTACAGATATCAGTGTTACAAAATACCTGAAGTCCTTATAGAAACAATAGAAGACAGACACAGAGTAATCCCTCACAGACATCCCAACACTATGAGAGAGAGATCCAGTAGAGCTACTACCTCAGGACCATAGTACTGGGATACACCAGACTCAGTTGGCACAACAAAATACATAAAACCATTGCTCCACATCCTACACTGGTGAGTAGCGACTGGGGTCTTAAAAGCTTTCATGCAACCATCTAGGATGCAGTTAATGGTCTCCTAGCATCGGAAGTGAAGAAGAACGCATAAAAAAAAGGGAGGGGGCATTTAGAAGCAATTAACCCTAGGACACAATGGCCTTCGAGACCAGAAGAACCGGATGATATCCGGCTACCAATGCCAACCACTCAGGAAACGAAAATCTGGAGATCCTGGATAGAGTGAGAGGGAAAACGTGGAACAAAATCCAAAAACTCAGTAATGACTAGAATTACTGGTCAGATGAAGTCTGGTGAGACTCCTAATACTATGGCCCTGAAATACATTCTGTGCCTGGAATAAAACTCACCCCCAGGGGCGGGCTCTCAGCCCAATGGTTAGCGAGATGTACACGCAGACCACTCAACCCAGGATGCCGCACCCACACACTCAATGGTAACACATCCCCTAAAGCAATAAACCACGGGACACTGAAGGACCAACATTCAAACTGAGGAAATGCAGGACAAACAGGAGTGCATAATTATGAGGGGCACAGGGGGAATGTTGCAGGGTAGCGAGGGGAGGAGACTGGGTTAGGGTTGGACATGGTGAATGGAGAATGAAACTAAATGTATGTGTGACTTTGAATGTAAAACAAGCTCTTAAAATAAAAAGAATTAAGGTAGGAAAGTGATTACAGGGAAAAACAGCAGAGGCAAAAAGCCCTGTGTGTAGACACACACCACTACCTTTACTTATATAGAGCAGCTGCCAAATCTGCTTTCCTTTGGCCTCTTCCTAAAAAAGTAGTATAGCCACACTATACTTCTATCTGGACACTCAAAAGATTAAAGAGACTAATAAAAACCTCTGAAGCCTGCCTGACCCAGCAACATTAATCACAGCTATTCAATGTTCGTTTCCTTCTCAACTTCAGAATTCTACCACCAAATCTGTTTTTTTAAAAACAAAATTCTAAAAAACCAAAATTAAACAAACAGAAACCCCTAAAAAACAAAATAAGTTCTGGCACTTGGATGGACAGACACAATGATTAGGGTATAAGCAAAAAAAGAACAACAGATAAGGAGAGCAATTTATGCTGATTTGCTCCCCTAAGAATTCAACAATTGATGTTCCCAACACTTATTATTTCCCTACTGCTAAAAGAGTGAGGTAAAAGGCAAATCTTTGTTCAGAAAAAGAGAACAGCCAGTCTCTTACTTACATGTCACTGCCTGGACTGGGTTTGACCGAGTCCTCAGCTGGTAGGCAACACTCCATAATCTCATTAAATCCTGCATTCCCAATATTCTTGGCAAGCTGCAAAAACAAAAGTCTATTTCAGGGCACTCAATTATTAACACACTCCATTGTTACACATTACTCATAAATCTCATGATTTATTTAATAGCCACTAAGAAACAGAGCAATAAAGTGGTTTGCCTTTAATGAAGACAGACAAAACCCAAAGCCCAAAGGTATCCATAAAACTAACAATAAGAACCGGCATGCCTATTACAAAGGAGTGGCCTCATGAAACACTCCCAAGATAAAGGACTTCTACAGACAAGGAAAAGTATGAGGTGGGTCTTAACATGAACTTCCATCCCAACCTCCACAAATAAATAAGTAACCTTGTGCTACAAGTAAAATAAATCTATTCCATATCCCTCAACCCGCCTTTATGTTTGCCAGCTATGAAGTGACTCTAATACGTATAGTGGAAAGGACACTGGGCCAGAAGCTAATGACTTGGACTCAACCATGGTTTTATTTACTGATTATGCGACTACAGTTTACTTTTCTGAACTTCAGATTTTTCACTGGTAAAATGGGGATGATACTTACCTCACAGGGCTGTAATAATAAAAAAAATGGGGCAATTTATGTGAAAGCACTTAACAAACGGCAACACTAAAAATGTAATATATAAATTTCAAATGAAAGATCTTCATTTGACAATCAATCTTTCTTACAAACTAAATATTAAATTAACATGTTTTAATTGAAGGCTTCCAAAATTCCAAGCACTATGGTTCATAGTAAGATAAATGTCATGATTTATCTTGGCCAGGTTAATTTGATAACATGGCAGCTGGCATTTTTTGAATGACTGAATGAATAGACAGGTAACTAGGAGCACCTTAGGAGCAGAGATTTATTTATTTATCTCAAATACACAGCTCAGTATCTAACACAGAGATCAGATTCTTAAATGTTTAATGAAAGAACACTAGACGAGAACACCTGGCATAGTGCTTTGGAAAGAACAGATACTTAAATTTCTGTGTTGAAAATCATATTTTGGGACAGCTAATGATAACTACAACATTTCTACTCTCGTTTAATTAAGGATTACTGGATATTTTCTTGGAGATAAGGCTGCTGCTTAAATGTCTCTTCTAGCCCCACGGGGAACTGGCTTAAGCAACAGCCTAAGGGATCTAGGTTAGATAAGGTAGAACTTCCTGGTGGTAAGTGATATTAACCAATGAAAAGGGATAATGAAGGATTCTTAAGACATTTTTCAAATAGGGCAAAAGGAAGGTCTGGGATAACTTACCAATTGGGTGATGAGTCTTCCTAATCTTACTTTGTTCTTAATAATGGAGCAAAGCTTTCTAGATGGTCCAAAGCAACAAGTACTTACCAACTCTCTTTACTGAAACCTGGTTTCTCAGTTCTGGCTCTGTGGCCTTAAACCACTGCCAAGTGGCAATAACCCAGCCTGCCTCGTTCCAATTTCTCCAGAGACAAAGCAAATGAAACTAATTGGTCCCTAAGGTGGGAAGTATCTGTCTACCATGAAGCTAATGCCCTGAAAAGGTTATCTTGGATAAGTGACATCAGATACAGGACTAAACCTCAATATTAGAAGCCCTTGTTTATAGTCAGGTATGTGTTAACACCTCTATTTTTTGGTAACATGGACACTATTCCTTAGTCAAGCACAGTAACTGGATTTCAGAACTTGAGAGGAAGAACAAGCCATAGCTCCCTGAGAGCAGGGGCCACCATGATGCCTCTAGTGTCTGTGTTAAGCAGATGGGGAGGGAGAATGGGAAGGGTAAATTCCCTGGGAATTGCAAAGCTGTTTCCCTTCTGCTTGGACTTGGCTAGTTTACCAGGGGACAGCTGGCCCCGGGAGTCACCACATCCATGTGTCACTCCCATCCAATGTTAGAGAAATGTGCCATCTAACAGTTTTGCCAAGTTCCAGTTTACATTTCAGCCTGCAGAGAACACCTTTGGTACCATCAACAAAGCAAACCATCTGCAGATGAAGGCCGCTGGGTTATATCAAGAAAATACGGGTCCTAGCATCCTAGACAGGCAGAAACCAAGGAACAAGGAAGGTCAGCTTTAACTAGACTCCCAGATAACAAGTGCTTTTCACTTACCAAAGGATCATCATCTAGAAGGAATCTGAGGGCTGTGCTGAGGCAAACTAAGCTAGACACAGGAGGAATCTCTCGTGTGTCTAAGTACAACATCATTTAAAGAAGTGAAACCACAACAGTTCACCTGCCCTCTATTCCTTCATGTCAGTTCAGTAAATGCTTACTGAGTACTTCATAAGCACTGGGCATTAGGAATGAGACATGGTCTCTGCTCTAAAAGAGCTCAGGCTAGTGAGAAAGGTGAATTAAAAAGAGAGAAAGAAGTACAATGTAATGAGAGATGCAAAAAAAAGTTTGTACTGAGCAATATAAGAACAGAAATGTGAAGTCCACATAAGCAGGAACTTATGGTCCTTGGCTCCTTACTCAAGAACACGACTTGAGCACTAGCCTTGTATGGAGATCATCTGTATTTTGCTAGTCTCCCTCACTGGACAGTAAGTACCTTGAAGACAAGGACCACAGTTCATACATTTTTGTGTATCCATAGCATCTCCCTGTGCAAGACCCACTGAGACAGAAAGAGGCCTAAGATTTTATCTTCAAATTGTTTTCGAAAGAGTTTGGGGTGGGGGCTTTTCATGTTTGTATGTGGAGGGATATCAATTACTGTTTCTCCAGTCTACTCATTCTGAAAAGAGAAATAGGCAAGTAAGAGAAACAACTTCCCTGCCAAGTTTAGGAGAAGAACCCCACATGCGCAGACCCATCTCTTCCTAACTCTCAGATGCCCATAGGAAACAGGATTATGGTCTTCTCTTTCCATACTCTGTGTTACTGGGGTGTGTCTCCGTGTGCTGTCCATGCCTGGGCAGGCAAGTCTGATTACAAGCTTCACTAGGCAAGCAAAATGTCATCACACATGTGGAGCCTTATAAACCAAAACCACTAAACCAAACCCACGACCATCAAGTCAATTCCAACTCATAGCAACCCTATACAACAGAGTACAACTGCCCCATGGGGTTTTGAAGGCTGTACATCTTTATGGAAGGAGACTGCCTTGTCTTTTTCCCATGGAGCAGCTGGTGGGTTTGAACTCCCAATGTTTTGGTTAGCGGACAATACAGAGTGCTTTCACCACTAGGCCACCGAGTGCCTCACATCAACCAAGTCAGCTCTAAGTCAACAACAAATCTCATATTTGATCTCTAGCTGCTTAACTACGGAACTCTGGTAGCACAGTACCTAAGGCATCTGTCTGCTAACCAGAAGGCTGGTGGTTCAAACCCACCAGCCACTCCATGGAAGCAAGACTGGGCAATCTACTTCCATAAAGATTTACTGCCTCAGAAACTCAATGGGGGTCACTATGAGTCAGAATGGACTCGATGGCAATAAGGTTCTTTTAAAAATCTACTTAACTTGCTTATCTCCCAAAAATCTGTTGCCACTGACTCTGACTCACAGTGGCCTATTATCAACTGGTTCCAAATTGGTACAAGAAAACTGAGTGTTATTTAGTGGGCCCTGTCAGATCTCAGGAGGAACTCTGGTGGTGCAGTGGTTAAGCATCTTGACTGCTAACTGAAAGGCTGGCAGTTTGAACCCACTAGCTGCTCCATGAGATAAAGATGTGGCTGTGTGCTTTTGTAAAGATTTACAGCCTTGGAAACCCTATGGAACAGTTCTAGTCTGTCCTTTAGGGTTGCTATGAGTTTGAGTCCACACAATGGCAATTAGTTTGGGTTAGGTCCCTGAAAAGCTGGAAGAATCAGAGAGCAGGCCACATTCTCAATATACAAATGTATAAAGGTCAAGTTTCTTTTTAGTAGGAAGAGCTAAGAAATGCACTGAACTATATATTGTTCTCCACAAAATGAGCAGCATAAAAGAATATTTTGAGGTACATGAAAAAATATTATATATCAGGATTTAATCTGAGCCTTTAAAATTTCTCTGATATATTTTACAAAATACATAATACACTTCATTGTAAGTAGTACAGATAAAATTTATAAATAATTATACACAAATCTTGGTGCTCAATTTTTTTGATAGAGTTTTTAGTTAAAAACAAAGTTCAGAGTTGTGATTTTTAAAAAAGGATGTATGTAACACAGTCTCTGAAGCCTGATGGTTCAGAGTGTAAATCCTAGCTGTGGTAGTTAAGCTTATATGTCAACTTGGCTGGGCCTAACTGAGTGCCTGGACAGCTAGATGAAGTTATTCCCCATGGTGAGATCGGCAATTAACTCCATGGTGGAATCTACTGGAGCAGCTGAGTAGCTGCTTTAGAGATGTGGTCTGCTTCCCATAAATAAGCAGCAGCTTTGAGGAAGGTCTCCAGCTTATGGCACTCTTGGACTGTGCATGTAGCCGAGTTTTCATTCAGTAGCCTGCCAAGCCCTGCCAATCTTGGGACTTTTTCTGCACTTGAATTAATGGCCTGCTATGTAGTTTGGTAGTATCAGGACTGTGCCTTTTCACTTGTCGACCTTGAGTTTGTCAGTCTCAGCGGCCAGCTGCTTGAAGACATGCCTCTAGCTTCAGTGGGCTGGGAGCAAAAGGCAGAGCTGAACCCCAAGGTCAAGGGGCTTTCACCCAGCCCCTAGAGCCTGGCACCTGGAATTTGGACTTCTAACCTCCAAAATTATAAGAGAATAAACTCCTGTTTGTTAAAGCCATCCCATTTGTGGTGTATATTCCTGTCAAAGTGGCACTAGGTAACCAAAACACTAGCTCAGACACACTGGACAAGTTACTGAACTTCTTCTGTCTCTTTTCTTTTTTTAAATGGAATCCTTATTTAGTTTACATATAATGTATATACAGGACCTAGGACAATACCTGGTACTTAATAGCTGTTCAGTAAATGGCTATTGACATTCAATTTCTTCTTGCCCTAAGCAGTTGCTTTTAGTATCTTGAGTGTAGCTTTATTTCAGTCCTTGATGAAACAACAGTTCTAATTTGAAAGTCTTTTTTTAAAAATTAATTAATTATTATTTTTATAAAGAAAATGAAATGCAGGATTGAAGACAGTTTTTTTTTTTTTTTAAATTGTGATTTGGGTGAAATCACTTTTTATACAGCAGTTCACACACATGCTGTCTCACGACATTTGACTACAATTTACCCCAATGCAACAGCTCCCCTCCCACTTCCTACCGATAGTTACTTCTTCCCTGTGCCCATCTCTCCATGCACTCCTGCCCCCTGAACTCTCTCCCTGGGCATAAATAGCCCTTCTTTCTCCCATGATTGTTCTCTCCAAGGAGTGTATCTATCTCAGGTAAATATTCAACTCATATGACTGTCTTTTGTTTGGCTGGAAGCCATAGGTGTGGGTTCAATTCCAGACCTGAAGGGCAGCTAGGGGCCATATTCTCAGTGGTTCCACCAGGCTTTATCAGACCAGCAAACCTGGTCCCCCTTTTTTTTTAAAGTCAATTCTTATTTCTTGAGGACATTCTTTGTACACCCTCTCTTTCCTATATGCCTGCTTTAATATCTATCAGTTTATTAACAATTGTATCAGAGAGGAGGCAGGAGAAAGTCAAGAAACTAACTTGAGTTCTCAGGTGCCTAAAACTCATTATTCAAGTTTGATGGAAGAAGGTTTTTAAATTATTTGCCCAAATTCAATTTCATAAGATCAAGCATTCCTTTATTAATTTCACTTCTGTCCCTAGTACCAAGGACACTAAGTTTTTCATATGAGCTGAAAATCAATGTTGAAATCATGAGCTTCTGTGTTAAGGAGAAAAAAATATCTTTTTAAAATCTATGCTTACCAGGAAGCTTTCTGAAAGCAGGCATGCTTTAAAATCTGAAGCTATTAAGCCATTGCACACTAAACTAGTAAATACTGTGTAACTCCCCAGAATTAATCAAATTAATACTTTAGTTACCTAAGTTTGATTCCATTGAATATGAACTGATTTTAAAAGCAGGTGAAGTGGAAAAAAGATTGTTACTAACCAGCCACCTTCATGGAAACTACTGAAATTCACTGAATTAGCATGGCAAACAAGCATGCTTTGAAACAAAAACAAAAAGGGAACGATGAAACAGTCTCTCTCTCACTTTCTCACGCCTGCATGTGTGCACGCACGCGCGCGCACACACACACACACAAAGTATTTGAAAACCTGAGGCCAGAAAATAACTTACAGAATTAAGCAAAAGACTCTTACCATTAGGAATATGGTGAGAACATATGGGAGCACAGGAGAGAGATTTTATGGCTTGAGCATTTATCTATGTAGGGACACAGTGCAAACAGAAAATGAAAATGCCATCAAATCGGGCCCTGCTCATTTATCTGCTATCTCTTTCAGGCCATTTAAAAAAATTCCTTTCCTGTCAGAGCACATCACCCTGAGATGAGGGCCATACTACTGATTTACCTTAAAGACAGAAACATTATTCCCATGAAACAACCCTTGTGCAGGCTGCACCCATGGAGATCTTGGAAAAGTTATTTTCCAGTCTGCCCTTTTATTTCTCCCAGCAGGGTAATAAGAGGTCTAACATTTGCTGCACAAGAAAAAATATGAACAAATCAACTGAATACTCTGGTATCATCACTGTCCTGTGAATTTGAAATGCTTTGGAGTTTCAGAAAAGTTCATGAAATCTCTCTCCTGTGCTCCCATATGTTCTCACCATATTCCTAATGATAAGAGTCTTTTGCTTAATTCTGTAAGCAGACAACCAGTGCAAGGATCTCCCTGTAGATGCAAGCATTAACAGAATATGAGGATTGTTTTACAAAAGAATTTTGTTAGAATTATTTCTGAGGAGGAGATAACAAAAATAGCTAATACTTCATAGTTCTTACTATGTGCAGACATAATTCTAAATCTCACACACACACACACGCTCACACACAAGCACACATCGAGGCTTCAGGAAACCCTTTGTTTAGACATCTGACTGTCTAAACAAAATAAAATAAACCACCCAGTTGCTTTAAAAAGGCTTGAAATGTCTATGTTTTTCTAAAACAAGAACACTGACATCTGACACATACTCTCCCATCTATTGTTTAACCCGGGGACTGAGGAATAAAGATTTTGGACATAATATTATGCTCACAGTCCCAGCACACAGTAAATGGGGATTGAGCTGAGAAGTAGGGAGATGTCCACATCCTGAAAGCCACCAAAAGACCAGACAGACAGAGTTCAGAGGCAAGCAGAGGGTGGGAACCTTCTGCCACTTTTTTTTTTTTGGAAAGCCACTGATAAAAAGAAGTTTTAGGCTGTGGTCAATGACATGAGACAAAGTATATGTGAACTGCTGTATGGAAAGTGATTTTGCTCTGTAAATCTTCACCCAAATCACAATAAAAAAATAATAATTTTTTAAAAAAAGAAGTTTAGGTAAGGAAGAGCTTGAAACTGTAGCAGAAATTAGATTTTGAAAATAAATATCTGCAGACATTAACTAAGCAGGCTCTGCCTGGTAGCTCTACAATACCTGAGAGCTGCTAAACTTTAAAACTTCTATTGGACTACATAGTCAGAGGCTCAAGGAGACAGTAAATGAGATTTGAAGTAGGAATTAGAAGTTATCTTTTCAGCAAGATAGAAACAACACATTCTTTTTAACCTTCTTTGGTAAGTTTTCCTCTTTATTAGACAATAAAGTCTCAAGAAGATTATCAATTAAAGTTTTGAGACACATCAAAGCAGTTTTAACAAAGATGTGTTAGGGTCAGGCTCCTATCCTACTGCCTTGCAAGAGCCAACTGTTAAATTTTTAGGAATTTTGTGAGTCAGCTGTCAAATAGAGTCATTGTTTAAAAGTACATTATGTAAATCTGTAATTAAATTATATTAAAAACAGAAGTAATAAATGCTTAAATCTTATCATATCCCAATTATTTTGCTCTTATCTATGCTCTTGAAGTTATTTACACCCATTGTACTGACATGGTGAAGTATACTATGTAAGGATGAGCTACTAAACATCTTTTATCAGTTCCACACTTAGCAATGCCACATTGGTAACTTGGAACTGGCCATGGTGTGAGTATTTATACCATAGAACTAAGCAGACTACAAATCAGGGCTTCGTTTTCTCCCAGAGAGCTGGCAGTTAAACATTTGCTACCAAACCACTCTGTAGGGTAAAGGGTTGGAGCAGGAAAGACAATGTTGTTGTTGTTATGTGCCGTCGAGTTGGACCCGACTCACAGCAACTCCTCCTTGGGTTTCCAAGGCAGTATCACTGTGGAAGTAGATTGCTCCATCTTCCTTCCCAGGAGTGGCTGGCGGGTTTGAACTGCCAGCCTTCTGGTAGCAGTCAAGTGCCTTAGGCACTACACTACCAGCGCTCCCAGAAAAGACAATAGTAACATTTAAATGTTTACCATCCGGAAAGACAACTCCCTGCAAATGCCAGTTTATGTCCCAATCTCCTAAAAAGGTAAGAAGAACGTGAACTCTGGAATCAGATTCCATACCCCAGATTTGGTACCTTAATAGCTATATAACCTTAAGTATATTGTAACATTCTAAATCTGTTTCCTCTTTGTAAATTGGAGATAATATACTAAGGTCATAGAGTTGTTGTGAAGATCAAATAAGCTAGCACATATAAAGTGCTTTGCAAAGTACCTAGTAAAAGATAGCAATTTTCTGAACTCACTCCTGTTGCTTCCAGCCAAACAACAGACAGGCATATAGGGTGCATATTTACATCAGGTAGTTACACTACTTGTAGTGAGCAATCATGGGAGAACAGAAGGGCAGTGTTTGCACAGGGAGATAGCTTGGGGTGGGGGGTGTTGGATGGGAGGGAGGGACGAAGTGGGAAGAGAGCTGTTACATTGTGGGGAATTGCAGTCAATGCCATGAGACAAAATGTACATGAACTGCCTTATGGAAAATGAATTTCCTCTGCAAACTTCTACCCAAATCACAATAAAAATTAATAATTAAAAAACCCGGCTATTTTCCTCATGAATCAGTCTCCCGTTCTTTTAAGAATCAGTTAAAAAAGAAAAAGTACCAACTGTCACAGCTCACCAGTGTTAACTGAAAAATAGTTTCTCTGAAAATATTTTATGATAATCTCAAATCTTTACCATCCTCCATTACAAAGATATAGATTATATACATTTTACACTGACAATAACCACAGTATGGAAACACGCATACACTGCTTAGGTCTTGCTCAGTCTGGTTTAGCTTTTAACATAATCAGGGATGTTACTAACTAGACTATGAGTTATCTTCTCTCCTTTCTCCTAACTTTTTCTTTCAAGGCCATAAAGGAATTCCTTGGAAAGACTGGGAGAGTTCAACCAGAGAATTCAAAACGCATTACAAGTTCAGACAGTTTGGATACAGGGTAGCCATCAATAAGATTTCTTGCCCCTTGAGAGGAATACTGACCACAATAATTGATTTTCTCTCAAGCCTACTGCTCTTGATGTTAAAATCAATGGTAGTCAATATCCACTTGATATTTACTGTCCAACCCCCAACTACTCTAAGAATGAATTTCAAACATCACTTTCTTCAACCATTAATTATGAGCTTTGAAAACAGCCTATAAAATCTCATGCTTCAGGTGGCCCAAAAGCATGACTTAAACCTGATTTGTTACTCACTGGGAGCACAGTATCAATACTGTGAACATTGCTTCACATAAAATGTTTCTATCTCCTTTTATCTTTATCACATTCTGACTAGCAACCCTCATTGGGTTTCTGAGGTGGTAAATTTTTACATAAGTACATTGCCCAGCCTTACTTCTGTGGAGTGGCTGGTGGGTTTGAACCACCAACCTTCTTGTTAGTAGTCAGATGCCTTAGGCACTGTGCTAACAGAGCTCCATCTCTTAATATCTCTATCACATGGCTTATGTGTTATACTGAACCATGAAGAAAAGGGTATTTTTCTAAAACAAAGGCAGTAAAAGCAAAGACCAATCTCTCTCTCAAAGGGAGATAATATGGGGTAGGGGAAAAGTCTATTGGAGGCTTAAGCCAAGAAGTGACCATAGCCTTGTAAGGAATGAGTTGCTAACTCAGGGAGGATGCACTTTCCTATCTTTGAGCTTCTGAGTTCTTCTTCTGTTTAATGAATGGCCTAAAGTGGACTATGTAAGCATTCTAATTCATTTCAGCAGAATCTCACACCAGTCTCAATGCCTCTTTTTGGTTTCACTCACTTTATTCATTTAGGGATAAAGTTTTGCAACAAGAAGTACCTTCAACTAATAACTAAGAAAGTGTAATAATCAATGAGTTTCTAATTGCTCAAACTCTCTAGCAACATATCAACAACCAACAGCCCACTGAGATCAAGAAACCAAAATGTATGAGAATGCCAAATGAAAACAGTTTTCAGCTCATTTATTTCTGATCCCAAATCAAGGATTTGAAAATTACCAGCAACTCAGATGTTCCTAATACATCTAACGTCAGGGACTGCATCCTGGAGTAGTGAACCCCCAGCTCTCGGTGGATTCCAGAACACTCGATGCAGGTCAGAATGCCCAGATTGGTGGAAAGCCATGTAGGATCTGCCAAACAGAACAGGGTAAATTTGAGCTTGCATTACGTAGAGGGTCTTGGGTCAAAATCTTTTTCTGAGTAATTACTGAGCATTGAGTTTCCTAACCTTTTTATTATTATTATTATTCTCGACACTGTTGGAACCTCCATTCATCCCTAATTAACACCAACGTAGAAACAGTACATGTATCTGAACCTGTCTAGTCTCTCTCCACTTCCCTGCCCTTCCCTTTATTTATTGAGCACTCCTAATTATCAGGTATTGTGAGTACAAAAATAAAGAAGACACAGTCCATGTACTCCAGTGACCACAAATTCCTTAAGGACTGGTCTTGAACACAGATGATACCTATCACCAACCTAGTCACACCACCAAAGCAGAACAAGAAAAAAACAAGACACACCAAAGTCAAATACCATAAGGTAAAGAGATTTAAAACATACATATCCATATTTTCACAAAGGTGCCAATAATAAAAAGACAACATATATTAACTATTTATGATACACTCTGTTTAGCATTTTGGTAGTAGCAATAAGAAGAGTTTACTTGTAAGGGATTCAGAAATTATAAAGCACTTCCATATAATATCTCATCTGGCCCACACAAGAGCCCCATGAGATGAACAGAACAGGTTTGGTTTGGTTACACAGATTTTCTATCTTCACAGATTTTCTATCTTCACAATGCTCAGACAGGTTAAGGGATCTGCTCAAGGTTGCAAGCGAGTGGCAGAGATATATTGCGGCTCTATGTTCATCTCATTTCAAACCTACGCTTTCAATACGTCACAGTGTTTCTACTCATAGCACGATTACTCGTTCACTGAAGTATCCACACTGCCTAACAGCATCTGGCATATAGTAAGCACTCAATAAATGTTAGAGATCAGAATGTTGAATTTACAGAAATGGAGAATTCAAAATAAAACATACTTGAGCACATTATCATAGCCATAAGGTCAATTCCCCTCAAAATCATTGGTTGCCCTTATAAACTCAAAATAGGTAAAAACCCAACCTTGGTAACTAGATAATTGTGAATGTTCAATTCATAAGAAATTTCATCCAGTTAGGAAATTCTTCTGGGTACCTTCATTTTCACTTCACTAGACCTATTTTATTACATCTTACTTATAGTTGGTACACAGGATACATTTATACTATTTTATATCAAGTTTTGATATCACTCATAGTATCTTAGCATTTTTCTTGTTTTAACATTTTAAAAGACATAGTTTTGACTTCTATATGAAGGCATTTTTAAAACCCAAGTACTACAGTGCAATGCAGTACTTCAAGCCAAAGTTCTTCTAGCCACAGTCATTTTGTAGCGTATTATAAATTCTAGCCTCTATGCTTGTGTAACGAGCTCTGGTGGCATAGTGCTTAAGGCATTTGACTGCAAACCAGAAGGCTAGCAGTTCAAACCCACCAGCCACTCCTCAGAAGGAAGACTGCGCAATCTACTTCCGCAGTGATACCACCTGGGAAACCCAAGGAGAGGTTGCTATGAGTCAGATCTGACTCCAGGGCAGTGATTTTCAGTTTCGGTTTTTGATGCTTGTTTAGAATGGGAGAGTCTCATCTTGCTGGAGGGTGTGACTCAAGTCACCACAGATAGTTTCTTGAAGGGTCTATCTGTGAATGTCCTGGCAAAGTCCCTCTCTTTTGTCCTGGATCCTGTGTTTGAGTCTCCATCATCTCACCCTTAGACTTGAGAGAGCAGCAATTGTCTGAGCTGCTATTTGGGTTCACAGCCCCTGCAGCCACGTGAGGGAGGATAATCCTCCAGATCTATGCCTGACCCACGGTTTCGGGACTTGCTAGACCTCCGGCCTCCACAACTATGTGAGCCATTTCCTTACCAGTTTGACTTCTGTGAGATGTTAACAGTGAAATACGGAACCCTAAGACAGGAGAAAGAGTACTGAAGGGAGGAGGAGGAGGAGTTGATGTTAGAGATGATGGAGTAGTATAGCAGTTTGGAAAAGTTGGACACTGGAACATCATTAATCTCCACCTCATAAGGACTAGTCTTGTGTTGATCCTTCTAGAAGAAATTACTCGAGGAGGTGGTATCAGAATCGGGGGGTTCACTGCCGTGGCCCAGATTCATTGGAATATGTGGTTTTGGGAAAAAGAGTATAGGATAAACGGGAGAATGAGAAGCCATTGGTTTCTCCATAGGATAAAAAAAAAAAACACTGATGGATTGAAGCAGCTGCTATGTTGGGATTAGTTACCCAAGGCAAAAGCTTTTCATGGGATTTAGAAGTGGGAGATCTAACTTCTGAGGAATTGGCTGGGTGCATGTATATGGAAATACAGAGTGATAAAGAAAGTACAGAGATTTGTAATTCCTTGGTTGTTGTTACCAATAAAAGCTGCAAAAGCATGGAAGAAGAATGTAGGGGCGGGTTGTAGCACTGGACCAAGACCAGAGCTATGACCAACCCAGATAGGAAAAATTGTATTGGAACAACAGGAAAACCCCTACAACCAAAAAGGTATTTTGGCAGGGGAATTGGCAAAACCAAGAAACTAGTGAAACCAGCAGGTATAGTGTAAAAGAGTTGCAGAATGGTTTCATCAGCTTCCTGAGGAACCTTTACTAAAACAGATTGTCTGGGTGACTAATTTAGGGGGAATATCTTTAACTTTGAATGCTACAGAATGGAAGAGTATGTTTGGGTTGATATGAGACCCACAACTCACTATGGAACAGTCATGAATGATTATCCAATACCCAGTTATAAAGGAGGTTAAAATCCAGATGAGACAGCCAGCCTGGTGGACTGGATAAAATGTGCAGTGATATTTGTTTACCCTGAGAAGGAAAAGTGCGCCCCTCCACCTCTAAATACTCCCTGGAACACTCCAGAGAAAGCAGCTAATGTGTTGCTTATGCAAGCCATGCTGGAATGCTTTATGATCAGGATATTCACCCAGTGAGTATGCCCCTTACACATGGTATGGCAGATAAGGTAATCAAGGGAGCCCCATTTACATGGGCACCTCATGTAACCTTGCTACTGAGAAATACAGCAATAATCTGAGAAACCACGTTGTATCTGTTGGCACAGATTCCCTGCATGGGGCTTACAGATAGAAGAGACGTAAAAGTGATTCATAGAAGAACAGGAAGAGGCTGTGGGGAAAGAACTTACCTCAGCAGATCAGAGATTTTTCAATGGTTACCAAGAAATGGGATGAACATGGTGGACAATAATGGAGTTGAGACAAAGGTGTTAACATTGCTCTAGAGCAGGCTAGATGGACCAATGGAAACTCCAGCTTGCCCCCCCAATATTAAAGAGGCCTAAATAGGAGCTCTGGTGGTATAGTGTCTAAGGCATTTGACTGCTCACCAGAGGGCTGGAGGTTCAAACCCACTAGCCACTCCTTGGAAGAGAGATTAGGCAATCTACTTCAGTAGTGATACTGTCTCAGAAACCCAAGGAGGGGTTGTTATGTGTTGGATCCAACTCCATGGCAGTGAGTTTTGTTTTTTTGGTTATCACTACAGAAGTAGATTGCCCAATCTTCCTTCCGAGGAATGGCTAGTGGATCTGAACCGCCAGCCTTCTGGTTAGCAGTCAAATGCCTTAGGCACTATGCCACCAGAGCACCTATCATTGAACTAGAGGAATCAAAAGGTAACTCACTGTTCTAGCTAAGCCACATTTCTCATTTTACAAATGCTCAGAAAAGACTACTACCACATCTCCCTCTGACCATCCCATCTGCTCAAACATCATTTGATTTTAATTGAATGCAGACATCAATTCCTTAAATTTTTAAAATACTAGTTGTGAAAATTTACAATGATATTTATGTTCATTAAAAATGTAGCCCCTAATTTTTTTTTTTTCAAAAGGCAAAAATAAACACTCATTTCACAGAATTTGACAGCTAGAAGGGACTTGAAAAAAAATCCTAGACCAACCCCCTTCATTTTACATACAAAAAAACTAGCAAAATTAAGTAACTCTTCCAGGCCCACAGAGCTAGACAGTGGCTTAAAGTTACTCCAGAAGTTCTGAAAAGTAATACAAAAAGAGGATGGAGTAAACCCAGGGGAAAAAAGTCCATAAGCAGCCACTCAGCCAGCATAATAAGTAGATGACCTTGATTTCACCCTCACTGTGTCCTTCAGTTTTCATTTCTCAAAAAGCATCTGAATCTTTTAAGTTACATCAGGCCATCTTCACTCTGTCCTGTTCTGAAGGCCTAGCAGGCAAGTATCTTCCCACCCCTTTCCCCTCCACCCCAAGCAGTCTGCACACAGTTCATTAAGCATTTGTGTAATGGAATGAACTCAGTCTGAGCTGCACTTAATTTTGTATTTGAACTGAAAGTGAAAATCAATGAATGAATTCTGTGAATTGGAATGGGATTTAAAAATCCTAGAGCCTGGGTTGCCCCGGGGTCACCTGGTGCCCCGCAGTCACAGCACACATCATTGCCAGTCATCCTCTGGACTTCAGAGATGATCTCTTTTGTCAGTTCCTGGACAATGTTATTTTCTCCAGTGTTGTCATCTCCTTTAAATGCATTGTTTAAAGCTTCTTCTTTGCTGTTTTGCAGCACAGACATCCATCTAGAAAAACAAAGTTGTTTTAAATCCTAAGAACAATTGTTAAGCTCCTGTCTAAAATCCCACCTCCAAATGACTTACATTTGACATTCCTGCTCATCTTCTGCCTGAAAGTGGTACGTTCTGTCATCTGCAAGACAAGAGGAATCTCATCAATTGTGAGCCCAGACAGAAATCAGTACACAATTCCAGAGGAAAGTGGTTTATAATTAACCTCAGGAAGAATCTTAGCTCTCTGCTAGGAAATAAATGATTTGTATAAAATCAAGTACTCTCTCATCCTTCAAATGTCTACCTTTGCTCAGTAATTGTGGTTTTGTAATGCAAATGAATAAAGCTGCCCTATTCCACCATTCAAATATAAAAAGATGTAGTTTCCAAAACTGAAGCAATTCAATGAAAGCCACCAGTAGCCTTTCAAAAGCTTTATTATTATTATTAACTTGCTGCAGAGTTGGCTCCTAAAAAGTAATTGCTAAAGTCTTCTCAATTATAAAAGCCTTTTCTAAATCAAATAACTTAAGAAGTTTTCTGGCTTCCATAGAAAAAGATTATGAAAAATTCTAAGAATAACCATGCTATAAGAGTCCTGTGTTACAAATACAGTTAAAGCAATAGAATACTGTTAAATAATAATGGAATATAAAATCTTACATTCATATACAGCTGGCATCAGCAACATTTTACAAATGAGTCAGAATGCTGAGCCCCATGAATGGGCACAAAAGAAGTGGGTGCCAGGTGAGATACTGAAAACATGGCGTCATTTCTGAGCTTTCTTGTCCCAAAATGCAGAACCTCAGTCCAATCATGAGGAAACATCAATGAAACCCAAACAGTGAGATATTTGACAAAATAACTAATTGATACTCTTCAAAAAGTATCAAGGTCATGAAAGACAAGAAGACTAAGAAACCGTTATAGGCTGCAGGAATCAAAGGTAAAATAAAAGCTAAATGCAATATGGAATTCTGGAGAGATTTTTGGTTCAGAAAAAGGATATTAGTAGAAAAACTAGTAAAATTAATAGCACTGCACCAATGTCAAATTCCTAGTTTTGATCACTGGTTGACTTAGTTAGCAGTCAAATGCCTTAGGCACTATGCAACCAGAGCTCCCTTACTATGTATCAGGGATGTTAAAAACCAATGCACTAAGATGTTAATAATTAGGAAATGGTGGTTGAGAGATATATGGAAAGCAGTATTTTTAAAACTTTTCTGTAAGGCTAAAATTAGTTCAAAATTTAAAAAAATAATAAGCTTAAAAGACCAAAAAAAGAAAAGAGGGAGGGGATCAGATGACAAGCAGTGACTCTGTTCTTGGACATATACAATAAACATTGAACTAAAAATGAGCTAACACATCTTCCTCCAGTTGTTGTTGTTATTGTTATGTGCCATCGAGTTGGACCCGACTCATAGCGACCCCTCCTTGGGTTTCCCAGGCAGTATCACTACGGAAGTAGATTGCCCAATCTTCCTTCCGAGGAGTGGCTGGTGGGTTTGAACCATCAGCCTTCTGGTTAGCAGTCAAATGCCTTAGCCACTAGCTCCCTGAAAGCACTTTGATTCCTTCTTTTTTTCTTCCCCTTTTTTCTTTTTTTTCCATGTACCTCTCTGGTGGCATAATGCCTAAGGTATTTGACTGCTAACCAGAAGGCTGACAGTTCAAACCCACTAGCCACTTCACGGAAGGAAGACTGGGAAATCTACTTCTGTAAAGATTTACCACCTCAGAAAGCTAAAGGAGGGCGCTATGAGTTGGAATCAACTTGATGGCAGTGAGTTTGTTTGTTTGTTTTTTTCTCTATGTCTTCTTCTTCCTCGATGCCACCATGTTGATCACTCATTTTTGGTACATTGCCCTTCCCTATGCACGCGATTCCTACAACTATTTTTGGTGAGCTGACTGGGTTGAGGAAGAGGCCTAATGGGGTTAAGTGACAAAAATGAATGTAGCCAGTGGCAGAAAATTCAGTTGTCCTGACTCCTGGTCCAATACTCTTGCTATTATAACACCCATCATTCTTTTTTTAAGTACCAAGGGAATAGTCCTCTCTATCCTTATCCTGTTATTGAAGACAGAAACAGAGTTTAAAAGAATTATTTCAAGGTCAGAAAAATAAACTCAATTCTGCGATTCAAATAGTGACTGAGCCAGCTCAATTATACAAAGAAATTCCTCTCCAGGTTTTGGAAGGAGAAGACCACCATTACTTTCTCCTGCTTCCAAGTACTGACCTAATGTACAAAGCTTCATCTGAAGGAGGGCCCAGGAGTGAGCAGCTACATCACTCAAGTCCCACTCATGCTTTAGACTCCTCACCTGGAAGGTTTGCTAAGTGGATTACAGAGTACTTAGGAAGTGGTGATGATGGCAGGTACTGCCAAAAGCTTGTATCTAACACTGAGCTACTTCATGGTCAGACCAGGCATAGTTCAAGTAGAAAAATCAAGGTGACAGGGGGGAGCAACCCATGTCCTCTGGCTAATTCTGTATACTAGTGAGGGAAAATTGCAGAAGCAATGGACAAGCTTCTGTGAAAACCTCCAAATAAGAACTTCCTGCATTACAGACTCTCAAGAAACCTATAAATAAGTTTCTACCCAGATTCAACTATGAGGGAGAACAAAAGCAAGAGGAGATAGTAGAGATGATCAGGACCACCAATGTGATGATGGTTTGGGAAAGGCTGCTCCTCCAAGACCAAGGCTCTGGCTCCAAACTGGCCACTAACTTGCTGGGTGGACCTGGAATAGTCACAATTCTTTGGGCTCCATCCTACTCTGGGCACTAACCTACATTATCTTCAAAATTCTCATGTACCTTCCATCCCATCTTATAACGACTGTGTGATTCTAGGATAATGGCTCAGGACTTGAATTTGCAAAGAATAGGACCAGTCTGAAGGCAACAGAATGGACTAAGCACCCAGAAATGCTGGCCTTGCCACAGAAACTCTGGAGCCCTGGGAATGTATGCCTTAAGCTTGTCCTGTTGATCAGACTGGGCAAACTCTATTTGAGAGGAGGAATGGTAAAAAGAAGGACATTACAGGGCCATACCTGAAGTAAGCTCGTCAGTCTGTTACTCCTCTGGGCTCTCTAGGAAGATCTCAGGGATGGCTTTACAAAGTGAAGATTAGAAGGGACAGGCAATTCCCGGGATACCTGGTACGTCCATACCTGAAACGTCATTCTCACTGTCTATTGTGTAGACTGAGTTTTATTTCCCCACTCACACAAATGCTTTAAGAACCTGAAGAGATCTTGGTGATCATTTGCTCCACTAGCCTGCAGTAGAAGAGGAAGGATCTATGTACTGGGAAAGGTAAAGAAATTTTCTCATCAATCAGTCAGAACGAGATCCTGAACCCAAGTCTCCCAATTTGATAGGATGCTCACCACATTAAGGCTTTTGCATAGTGATGCAATGCTTCCCTTTAAGATTCTTTGGGGTGTTTAACAGGTTTTCAAGTATCCCCTATAACTCAAACCTATACAGAACTGCAACAAAGCATTTTTTACAACTAATACTCCTAAAGGAGTAACACCTTTCAAAAGCTAACTAAGGAGGGTAATTTGTAGGAGTGGGATTGTTTTACCCATGGAGGGATAAGCAGGGAAGGAGGAAAGATAACAGCATATCCCAAAAATGATAGTAAATACTGGCAAATTTACAATGATGGCTCAAACCACACAAAGGAGGCCCTTCTGGATATCCTACTCTAAAAGGTATTACCTAAAGGTTATTTATTAGCTTTAAGTATAAACAGAATCTTGGATTAATGTCAGTTTGCTACAATGCTTACATGTAACCAGATTTATACAGAACCAGTATCTCACACATTTAAGGAATGTGATCATTTATATTTCTTGGTTAAAAAAGAGAACTCAAGTGATGCACATTTACTATCTACCTGTCCTCCTTGGGGACTAAAAATGTGAAGTTTGGAGCTTGACCACCACTACCGAATGTTTTGATTAAAGATTCTATAGAAGAATCCTGATGTAAAGGGAGAAAATGAAGAACATAATTTAAAATTCCCATGGTATCCAGACTTTCTGGAGCCCCTGAGGCTAGAAGAATCGCTGAAACTATTGCTGTAGATAATCTTTAAACCTTAAACCAAAAACCTGAAGTCTTTCTTTAAAGCAAACAAATAGTTTACTTAATTAGAAAAGACTGAAGTTGCCAAGGATTTCATTTTACTTAGATCCACAATCAGTGCCCATGAAAGCAATAGTCAAGAAATAAAGGAGATACTGCACTGGGCAAATCTGCTGCAAAAGACCTCTTTAAAGTGTTAAAAAGCAAAGATGTCACTTTGAAGACTACAGTGTGCCTGACCCAAGCCATAGGATTTTCAATTGCCTCATATGCTTGTGAAAGCTGGACAACGAATAAGGAAGACCCAAGAACTTATGCCTCTGTATTTTGGTGTTGGTCAAGAATAAAGAATATAGCATGGACTACCAGAAGAACAAACAAATCTGTTTTGGAACAAGTACAGCTGGAATGCTTCTTGGAAGCAAGGATGGCATGACTTTATCTTTTTGAACTTTGGTCACGTTAACAGGAGGGACCTATCCCTGGAAAAGGACATCTTGTTTGGTAAAGTAAGGGTCTATGAAGAAGAGGAAGACCCTCAATGAGATAGACTGACACAGTGGCTACAACAATGGGCTCAAGCATAGCAACAATTGTGAGGATGGCACAAGATCAGGCAGTGTTTCATTGCAATGTACATAGTGTTGCTATGAGTTGGAATTGGCTTGATGGCATCTAACAACAATAATTAGTAAACACTGTCTGCCTTAAGCTTTCGGCTCTTTGAGAACTATCTATATGGCATCAAACTGACAATAGCAATTCAAAAGATTAGTTAGGAAATTTATGGGACAGTGAGTTATGTTAATGGAAAGGAGAACATTGGAAAAGGAGGATGAGAATGGTTGCACAACTTAAACAATATAATCCATGTCAATGAATTGTACATGTAGAAATGGCTGAATTGGTAAATGTCATCCCATGAGTATTTTCAACAACAAAACTAAATCAGAAGGAAAAAAAATGTATGGGTTGGGAAATAGTTTGGAGATGTTCACAAGTTTGAAAAAAAAATGCTTCTGTACATAAGGTATCTAATCTAATCTACAAGTGGTTGCTGGAGGTGACTGGATGATAATCTAAGGGAAGTGTCTGCATCTAACTCCACATGGCGTACAAAATAGCAGAGCTTCAAGGAGGTTCATTCCAAACTCACATTTTAACAAGATCCCCAGGTGATTCTTAAAGATCTTATAAAATATAGATTCTGATTCAGTAAATCTGGGGTGGAAAGGCAAATTCTCAGCAAGAGGTTAAACTGGAATGAACCAGTTTCAAGCCCTGCAAAACTGTCAGGCTTAGTTAACTATTAAGTGCTAATTACTTACTAAAGGGCAGTTTTACTACTAGAGTAACACATTGTTTATTAAAGGTTATTTCAGAAAAAGGAAAGGCTTAAACCTTTCCAAACTTTCCCTAGACACTGCTTCTCAACATTTTATAAAATCTTGCATGAATAAAGGATCTGAGAGCAAGCTTTGATGTAAAAGGATAAATGAGTCTGTGGATCTTAGCAGAATGACTAGGGGTAAAGGTTAGAAGCATGAAAAAGACAATTTTTGTTTTATAAATCAATCTAGAGTCTAAACAACAGAACGAGCAATACTCAAATCCTTTCCACAATACTGCTCAAACTCCCTGTGATAGTTAAGGCTGTGTGTCAACTTGGCTGGACCTGTTTTTGAGTGGCTGGACAGTTGGATGTAGTTATTCCACATGATAAGACTGGTAATCAACTGCACAGTGGCATCTACTGGAGCAGCTGAGTAGCTGCCTTAGGGATATGGTCTGCTTCCAGTATATAAGAAGACAACTTTGAGAAAGGTCTCTGAGCTTTCTGGCATGCTTGGACCCTGCATGTAGCTGAGTCTTCAGCAGCCTGCCATGTTTCCTGCCAACCTCAGGACTGTCTGTGGACTGGAACTAGTGGCCTGCCATATTATCTGATAATTTGGGGACTGTGCCATTTTACTTGTCGACCTTGGGCTTGTCAGCCTCAGCAGCCAGCAGCTGTCTGAGTTAAGAGAAGCCTCCAGCTTCCATGGGGTAGGAGCAAGTGGCAGAGCTGAAGCCCAAGATCGAGAGGCTTTGACCCAGCCCCTAGAGCTTCGTACTTTGAACTCAGACTTCTAGCCTCCAAAACTGTAAGAAAATAAACTTCTGTTTGTTCAGACCACCAACTTGTGGCATTTCTGTTAGAATGGCACCAGGTAACCAAAACACTCCCCTATAGCTGAAGATAGGAGCTCTGGTAGCATAGTGCCTAAGGTGCTTGACTGCTAACCAGAAGGCTGGTGGTTCAAACCCACTGGCCGCTCCTCGGAAGAAGGTTAGGCAATCCCACTTCCATAGTGATACTGCCTCGGAAACCCAAGGAGGGGTCGCTATGAGTCGGGACTGACTCACGGCACATAACAACAACAACAACATAGCTGAAGATAGTATATATTAGAAAAGGGAACTGGAGAAAACACAATGAAAACCCATGTGATCTTCAGTCCCAATTCACCCAGTAAAACGGAGATGATGATAATTACTTCACAGATTGGCTGTGAGCATTGAAGTATACAATAAATTAGTTCCTGGCCCTCAAAAATGTAATTCAACAAAAAATTTAAAAAACTAGTCACCCCCTACTCAAGATTACTGAGACGAATAAGAGAAGATCCATCTTCCTAAAATGCACAGTATTTTTCTTTATAAATCTAACTGTTGTGACCAAATTCCTAGTGACTTCCTTTTGGAAAGGGAAACTAGTCTCTTTCCTTCCCCCTAAAATGTAGTCCTGCCACATAAAACTGCTAAGAACAAAGGGTTGATCTTATTTTAAGATAGCAAAAGCCCTTTTCCTTTTGTTGGGAGCTCTGGTGGCATAGTGCCTAAGGTATCTGACTGCTAACCAGAAGGCTGGTGGTTCAAACCCACCAGCTAATCCTTCGAAGGAAGATTAGGCAATCTACTTCCCTAATGATATTGCCTTAGAAACCCAATAAGCGGTCACTATGAGTCGGATCCGACTCAACAGCAGTGACTTGAATAGTGGTTTCCTTTTGTTAGGGGGTTATGGGCAAATATTTGCCACAATAAATGGTTTAGTGGTTATTCTCTGTGTATGGCAGAAAAATATTTTTTCAAAAAAAGCACACAGAATCAGAAAGCTTAATTATGTGATAGAGAAGATAATTAAAAAAAATAAATAAAGTTTTAAAGATTATACTGAGACCTTATTAGTTTAGTTCTTTAGCATTTCCAGTATCACCCAAATTATGGAAGAATTTAAAAATAGAATCTTGCATTTTTTAAAAGCAGAAGGGATTTTAGGCTTTAGGGATTAACTAGTATAATCTCATTGTTCACAAATGAGAAAACTGAGACACAGACTCAGATTCAGATACTGTAAACTGTACTTTAGTTTACATAGCCAGTAAGAAGCAGGGCTGGTCCTCAAAGTCATATCTTAAACTGAAGACTGGCAAGTAAACAATTACTAATGGAAATGGAAGACACATATGTCACTTGCAAAAAAATAACTAAAAAATAGTCTCCTTAAAAATTGATTCTTCAAAATGCACTGTTTGAAATGAGACTGATGCCCAGAAGAGTTTAAAATAATTTCTCTATGGCACAGCACCTCAGAAAGGAACTTACGTGAAATAAGGTCAAAACACTTTTTCTCCTCAGGGTTGGTCTTCACTTGGCAGGTTAATAGGTTGAGCTTTGCAGGAGGGCGGTTAGCCTATGTTAAATTGGGGGGAAAAAAAAGTTATAGGTAAGAAGGAATGGAAAAGTCATACTGTATCATTCCTCATTAAAATACACCAAGACCAGTTTTTTTTTTCACTACTTTGGAAAGATAGCTTTTGGAAGTCAGATTTATCTCGGGAGTTACGACAGAGTCTTATTACAGCATGTCTTCCATTCTCAGCTCCAAGGAGGCAACTCCCTGTCCTGGTGATGCCAAGCTTTGAGGTCAACGCCAGTGGCCTCCCTGAGATCAAAATCGTCCTGGCATTCGGTCCTGGGTATCCACCTCAATTTCTGGTGAACTTAAAAAGTGTTTTTCTAAGTGTAAATGTTTGTTTCAAGGGAAAGTAACCTCAAGAGGACAAAAGTGACAGAGAAATCATTTTCCCTACTTTCTGAAGGGAGACAAATAGATTCATATTTCCGAGGTCTAAAAAGCCAACCATCATTGTCATTGAAGTTTCAACAAAACACACATCAATCACAAACATATCCCTCCACTCCACTCCCACACATAATGTTGACAAGAGATTGCAACACATTTTTGTTAGAGATGTGCCAAAAATGGCTATTTTATTACAGTTTCAAAAAACATCAAAATTAGTACCAAAAAAATAAAGGGCAGAAGGTAAGAAGATAATTTAAGGGAAAAAAAAATTTGAACAACAAAATGCTTCTCAGAAATCCCAGAGAAAGCTCCAAATATGAATGGGCTTATCATATCCATCTCCTCAAGTTGCTAAATGAAAAATCAAATAAAAATGTCTTAAACTTCAAACTGGTCTTGTTCACCATTTCCCATGGCTACCAGCTGCTTTAAGACACTATAAAAGTTGGATTTGGGATTCATCCAGATACTCACACATATGCACCTACACCTGGGAGGACCTGTTAAGGTCCACATGTATTTTCTCTCCTACTCTAGCAGGAGCGGAGTGAGGGGGGAGAGGAAGGCAGATACTATTAAAACTGGAACTATCCTTATAATATGAGTAATTTGGGTTTGATCAAAGGAAGTCTGGATAAGCAGAAATAGATAAGATTGTACTAGACTCTCCTAGCTCATGGCTGTGTGGATCACATCTCCTATAGAGACCAGTACCAGGACCAGCTGCTGTCAAGCCAATTCTGACTCACAGTAACCCCATGTGTGTCAGAGTAGGACCATGCTCCATAGTGTTTGAAATGGCTAATTTTTTGGAAGTAGATCACCTAGCCTCTCTTCCAAGGGTCCTCTAGGTAAACTCAAACTTCCAACCTCTAGGTTAGCAGCTGAGCATGTTAATTGTTTGCACCACCCAGGACTTCCTCCTATATAGGAGTCACTAGATATTCACCATGGTCTGCAGATATCTAACAGAATTCCTGGATCATCAGAAATTAGAAGATTCCAAGTTCTGCTTAAGCTAGCAAATTCTGAAAGCTCCAAGTAAAAGCACCATCAATTTTAGATCTTTACCAATAAGATTACCTGGCTCATCCGGAAACTAATACATCAAATGGTAAATTTCTACAGTGGCAAGTAGAAGCCCATGTTCATATAGCCCATATGAAGTTTCTGTGTCTTCTGTTATCTACCTGCGATCACACAACTCTATGTATATAATTTCTAGGTGAAGTTCCTAAGCTAGTTCCAAATTGTTAATACTCATTGAGTCTTAGTTATAGGAGCAGTAAAAGAGGTTAGTATACTTTGATGAATACAAAAACACATTCATAGACAAGAAGATGATTTTGAGTAATAATAGCTACATTTAGTCTGTTATTATTACTACTATTATAATACTATTTATTATTAATTATTATTATTACTATTGTGTTGGTAAGAGGCAAGTGGTATTCTATCTTTTCATGAAGCTTATCACTTAATTTTCTTAACTGCCCTTTGAGGTAAGAACTACTCCAATTTTATAGATCAAAAAAATGGCCCTGGAAGACTAAATAATTTGATCAAGGTTATTTAACTTGGGAGCAGTGAAACCAGGATTCAAACAAAGTAGGCTGGCTTCAGAGCCCACACTCTTATCTACCAAATTCCATTGCCTTCTTCTTGAATATATATGGAAGGCAGAGTTACTCACCTTGAATTATCTTTAAAGTTACTTTAGTGTAGGTAATAATCTCAATTTAATTACTACCACTTTTCTTCCTCTCCACTTGCAACTGTATTCTTTATCTTTCACTCTGATATGGGGAAAGTTGTTAATCTCTATTGAAACAACCACCACCAAAGAGATTTTTTTACTTCAAAGCATATGGACACCACAAAATATAGAAAAATATTCATTCAAAGTTTTTATTTGAACTAGGAATGAAGATAAAGGCATCTGTGGTTGTATATTATAAAATGACAACCATAAGAATAGGTCCACAAAGCATAAGCTGACAGTCTTAATATCAGCTATTCTTAAATTTACATTAATAATTGTTGACTATTTGTCTGTTCAGATTAAGTATCAATTTACAGCAAAACTGCAAAAAAAAAAATTATGGGAGGAAATTTTTAAACAGAGAAAATGCTATTCATTAAAAATTTCCTTCCTGCAGAAGTCAAACTATCCCTATTTGCTGATGATATGATCCTATACCTAGAAAACCCAAGAGATTCAATCAAAAAACTACTGGAACTAATTGAGGG
>NW_006921612.1:7777433-7782148 GCF_000298275.1 Orycteropus afer afer
TGCATTGTGGGTTTTGGTCAATGACATGAGACAAGGTGTGTGTGGACTGCTGTATGAAGAGTGAATTTGCTCTGTGGATCTTCGCCCAAATCCTAATAAAAAAAAATAAATAAAATAAAAAAATAAAAGCATAAAAATTTCCTTCCTGCTATGGTGTGGGGAAAAAATGGTGTTGTCATTTAATTCAGCTATAAAAGAGCTGTAAATACTTCACCGGATTCTAGTGTTCCCTAAGAACCTAATCTAAGAATCCTGATTTAGTAAAAAATACAGAAAGAAGTAGAAAATAAGATCTTATAGACTCAGTGTTTGCTGAAGAGTCATGGATTATTAGTGGTTCTACCATTTTAATCATATCATTTCTATTTTCTCCCAATTTGTCAGGCCTTTAGAAGGAAGTTAATAGTCTTTTTCTGCATGACTGATGGTAATTTTTTAAAATTTTAGTTTGTGTAAGAGCCAGTGGACATTTCTTCCAGATTAACATAGTCCCTAGCCTTTGATGATGTGGTAATGTTAAGAATTTGGCAAAGAGGGTATCTAATTAGAGTTATTTTGTTCCAAGGATCATACCTTCCCAGTGCCAGAAAACAAAATGAGCCTTGGCTAACAGGGAATACCAGCTTAAGCTTCCACAAAATTCAACCCCAGATGTTATTATTACCCCTCTGCTGGAGGGAGCAATACAAGACTTTCATTTGCCAAAGGCTGCCAGCTTCCTGGGAAGGTTTTTCCTAAGAGTACAAATAGACCCTGGGATTCCATTTCTTAAAGCCCTGATTTTCAGTGTGTGCCAGACACTGCCTGTAGATTCCCACTCAGTCATCTCTGTGAAATATTACCCTTTCTACCTGATAGTAAATGAATATACTGGCTAAATGAGTGATCTATACAGGGAGTCAAATCAAAGCAAAACAAAAAAAGGCACCTCTCAACTCTCCTTGGTATAGGTTAATTCATGTCAGCCTGTGTGGAAATTCTATAGATGCACTAACATGGAGGGTCTTTGGGTTTCTCATGTCCTAGGTATACAATGCAACAAACATATAAAGGAAAGGAAAGAAGTACTCAGCAACCAAAGTGGTGATGGTGTTATATGCCATCGAGTCGGACCCGACTCATAGCGACCCCTCCCCTTGGGTTTCGGAGGCAGTATCGCTACGGAAGTAGATTGCCTTATTTTCCCTCTGAGGAGTGGCTGGTGGGTTTGAACCGCCAGCCTTCTGGTTAGCAGTCAAGTGCCTTAGGCACCAAAGTAAGACTGCTGAATTAACCTATTTATTTCCCTTGCAAGGCAAGGTGTAGTGGACTAGGAAAGCCCTCACCTGCTACACCCACCCTTCAGGCAACAGCTGCTTCCAGTAGGCTCCCTACACAGGCAGATAGCTGAAGGCAGCTAAAACAGTGATTCCCCAGAGAGGGTTTCCCCTCCCAACTCAAAGCATGTATTAAATATGCAAGTTGTGTGACAAGCAGAGTTGTCAGCATCCCAGTATAGCTTGTTATAGCTGTGTTATCTGACAAAAACTGGGAAAACCCATTCAAATTTAATGAAAACTAAGCCCATGTCTTTTGAGAAGGAGCTCAAGCAAAGGAAGTGACATGAACCAAAGTTAATGCTGTCGGCAAAGGATTACTAGGGCTGTTTTTATTTCTGTCATGAAGGGAGTCTCACTGTTGGCTTCAATTGAGGCCCTGAGTCTGGAAAACAAACAAAAAAAACAACCAAATCCATTGTCATGGAGTCAATTCCTACTCATAGCAACTGTACGGGACAGAGTAGGAACTGCCCCCACAGAGTTCCCGAGGCTATACTCTTTATGGAAGTAGACTGCTTCATCTTTCTCCCGTGGAGCGGAGGTGAGTTTGTAATGCTGCCTTTTTGGTTAGAAGCCTAGTGCTTAACGATTGTACCACCAGAGTCTAGAGGACCATTTTAATGAAACAAATATACCAATGGCTTTAGAGCTATAATTTGTAAAACAAGCAAAAAATAAAACTTATACTTATTTTATGACATTTTCTGCACTGAGGCAGTAAATCTGAGTTAAAACAAATAACTTAAATGGAAAATGATTTGAAAGCAAACTACAGAATCAAAGATGTTTTAGAAGAGGAAGGGAACTGACTACCATCCAGACTAATGCTCTTAAGTTTAAGGATGAGTGACAGCCAAATAGATTTGCTTTCCATAGTCTACTGGATTCATACCTAGACATGTGTGTATCTACATAGAAAGAATATTACAGCAGGATTCAAATTACATGGCTCCCGGAGAGAGCTGTTCATCATAAGTAGAGTGAAAACTGAGTTTGGAAAAAGAGAAATGGCCTTTATTTGTTCAGTCAATACATTCAGTCTCCTCAGCTAGAGGTCCTCCAAAAAGCCCTATGGACTATACTTGATTAAGTGTTAGTTGTATTTTCTCTCTAAATTTCAGTAAGTGGAACCTATAAAAATTAAGTGATCTCTATGCTGCAGTGACACCCAGCAAATGGGGCTTTACCATTTTCTTACTCACAAGTACTGGGAAAAGTTGATTTTCCTGAAACCCATTTGAGCGATGACCTTTATATAGGTGTCTGACAAGCGAGTTTGTGCTCCCTGTACACTTGTGCCTTTCATCATTAATGGAAACATTCATGGTTGTCTTTACCAACACCCACTAATATTACTGAGACTGCCAATACAGATGCAGCACTAGGCCTCCTGCTTAGGGAATGGGAATACAAGCCATTATTAGCATTCCCAACAGCAACAAAAACAGGCACCAACTCAGCCTTTAGATATTTTCAAAAATGTCTACCAGCCTACATGGTTTATACCAAATCCTGTCACACCAGGTAAGGTGACAATATGCTTAATACCAATGTGGAAAAGGGCACTGTGGTGTGAAGGGCATGTTTACAATTGTGGTTAAAATTTCTAGTCTCTGAAAGCTATATATATTTTATATATATATATTATATATATATATATATACACACACACACACACACACACACACACACACACATTTAATTCTGATTGTTTTTCTTAATAGGCTCAACAAAGCATAGGCCAGGGCTGGGGTTTCTGGACTCAAATTTCTTACATGGGCTCTTATAAATAGGATAAGAGAACAAGGACTTCATTAAGGTTAGGTACAGCATGTTGAGTTTCAATAAAATTACTGAAATCCCTGTTTTCTTCAATTTCTGAAATCTGTATGCTGAACAAATAATCTGAGAAGCTGGACTATGTGAAGAAGAACGTGGCATTGGGATTGGAGTAAAAATCGTTAACAACATGCAATATGCAGACAACACAACTTGCTTGCTGAAAGTAAGGATGACTTGAAGCACTTACTGATAAAGATTAAAGACTTCAGTCTGCAGTATGGATTACATCTGAATATAAAGAAAACTAAATTCCTCACAACTGGACCAATAAGCATCATCATAATGAATGGAGAAAAGATTTCATATTACTTGGATCCACAATCAACACAAATGGAAGCTGAAGTCAAGACATCAGATGACATACTGCACTGGGAAAATCTGCTACAAAATATCTCTTTAAATTGCTGAAGAGTATGGATGTCTCCTTGAAAACTAGGGTGCACCTAACCCAAGCCATGGTACCTCTAATCGCCTCATATGCATGTGAGAACTGGACAATGAACAAGGAAGACCAAAGAAGAGTTCATGCTTCTGAGGTGCAGTGTTGATGAAGAATATTGAAAGTGCCATGGGCTGCCAAAAAAATGAACAAATCTGTCCTAGAAGTGCACCTGGAATGCTCCTTGGAAGCGAGAATGGCCAGACTTCATCTCGCTTACTTTGGTCATGTTGTCAGAGGGGACTATTCTCTGGAGAAGGATATCATGCTTGGTAAAGTGGAGGGTCAGCAAAAAAGGGGAAGGCAATCAACCAGAAGGACTGACAGAATGGCTCCAACAATGGGCTCAGGTATAGCAAGAATTGTGAGGTTGGCACAGGACTGGGCAGTGTTTCATTCGGTTGTATATAAGGTAACTATGAATCAGAGCCAACTCGACGGCACCTAAGAACAACAACACTCCTGACCAAGGAGCTCTGGTGGCATAGTGTCTAAGGGATTTGACTGGTAACCAGGACGTTGGCAGTTCAAACCCACCAGTCACTCTTCAAAAGGAAGACTGGGCAACCTACTTCTGTAAAGATTTACCACCTGAGAAACGCAAAGGCAGTCGCTATGAGTTGGAATCAACTTGATGGCAGTGAGTTTGTTTTTTTGGAAAGTCCTGATGACTTAAAGATTATTCCTGAAGGATGTAAGTAGCTCCAAGGAGAATATAGAAATATTCCCAAGTAAGATGAACACTTTCCCTTGTTACCCTCCCGAGAGGGGCCGGGTCTCCGGGAGCAAGGTAAGCACGGGCGTAGCAGAGAGTAGCAGGCCGGAAGAGCAGGAGAAAGGGGTAAAACCCAGTCACTAGTGCTCAGACGGCTCCCTTGTTACCCCCCCCCGAGAGGGACCGGGTCTCCAGGAGCAAGGTAAGAATGAGCGGGCTGGTGCTTACTCACTGATCTACATTGAACACTTTCCCTTGTTACCCTCTGAGAGGGACCGGGTCTCCAGGAGCAAGGTAAGCACGGGCGTAGCACAGAGTAGCAGGCCGGAAGAGCAGGAGAAAGGGGTAAAAGCCAGGGAGCCAAAGAGAAGAGCAATCAGCCAAAGTGATTAGGTGAGGA
>NW_006921612.1:7785261-7795154 GCF_000298275.1 Orycteropus afer afer
TAAATGCTCCTTGGAAGTGAGAATAGGCAGACTTCATCTCACCTATTTTGGTCAAGTTGTCAGAAGGGACCATTCCTTGGAGAAGGATGTCATGCTTGGTAGGGTGGAGGGTTGACGAAAGAGGGGGAGGCCTTCAATGAGATGGATTGACACGGTGGCTGCGATGATGGGCTCAAATATAGCAGGGATCGTGGAGCTGGCGTGGGATTGGGCAGTGTTTCGTTCTGCTGTGCATGGGTCACTATGAGTCAGAAATAACTTGACGGCACCTAACAACAACTACACAAAACATTGTTCCCACCTCCTACTTTGGTGAGTAGTGACTGGGATCTTAAAAGCTTGCAAACAGTCATCTAGATGCAATGATGTGTCTTTCCTCATCCAGAGCAAAGAAGAATGAGAAAACCAAAGATTCATGCAAACAATTAGCCCAGGCAACCATGAGGTCCAAAGCCCATACAACTATGAGACCAGAAGAACTAAATGGTGCCCAGCTACCAGTGTCAACTACTCAGAGGGGGATCTACATAGGAGATCCTGGATGGAGTGGGAGAACAATGTGGAACAAAACTCAAAGTCATTGGGGAAAAAAAAAAAAGAGGGGGATCAGGTTTGCTGGTTTGATAGAGCCTGATGAAACCTTTGGCCCTTAGCTGTCCTTTAGGTCTGGAATTGAACCCACACCTGTGGCTTCCAGCCAAACAAAAGACATTCATATGAGGAGAACATTTACCTGAGGTAGACACACTCATTGGACAGAGCAATCATGGGAGAAAGAAGGGCTGTGAATGCACAGGGAGAAAGCTCAGGGTGCAGGTGTGCATGGAGGGAAGGACACAGGGAAGAGGTAGCTATGGGTAAGAAGTGGAAGGGTAGCTATTGCTTTGTGGTACAGTGTAGTCAATGTCATGAGACAAAGTGTATGTTAGCTCCTGTATGGGATGTGAATTTACTCTGTAAACTTTCACCCAAATCACAATTTAAAAAAAAAAAAAAAAGACAAGACTCTCTTTGGATAGAAAAGCAAAAACACGGTACAAGTGTATGAAATCAAAAATGAATTCAAACTAGCCTTCCTCAACAAGGAAATCCTTTGAAATGAATACTTTATACCACAAGCATGCATAACTTAAACATACATGTAAAATCTCAAGCCGTGAAGTTCCCATGAGTTCGCTTATGGTGAACCCATGTGTGTCAGAGCAGAACTATGCCCCACAGGGTTTTCAATGGTGAATTTAGAAGGCGATTCCCCTAGGCCTTTCTTCTGAGGCATCTCTGGGTGGACTCAAATTGCCAGGTTTTTAGTTAGCAGCCAAATGTGTTATCTGTTTATGCCACAAAGGGACTCATATATGTAACAACATACAAACATACATACATAAAACAATTCATCTCACTATGACCCCCCCCCAACACACACACACACACACACACATACCCCTCATTCTTAACTCACTGTAACAAAGACAAATTGAGAGAATACTTACTGTACCATGGGATATGGTCAGAAAACCATTTTTAACCGAACATTTCCTTTTCTGCCACACTTTTCGGATCCTTATGGATGAACAACAACAACAAATTAAGAGTTCAGAAATTTTGGACACATGAGATAATACACACAAAATTTGAACTGTAGCAACACCATTTTACATACCCATCACTCTTCTTATAGAGGTTGCCATTCCGTTCTGTTCCATGTTCCTTGTTTCCCTGAGGTTGATGTAAGCTATAAGCTGTACTCTGGCGAATTTGTGACTCCTATAAAAATGGTCAAGAAGTCATTTTAATACTGTCCTGATTCTGATAAGGAAACACATGCCTTAAACAAATAAGAAAAAAAAAAACAGATAAATTTCTCCTTCTATCCATACCAAAAATGGACATAAAATTCATATCCAGAACTCATAAATGCCATTTTCAGGCTACAGGGGGAAATATCAAAAATCAGTATTCCAAACTTGCCTGAAGAATGAGTCATTTAGAAGTTAACAACCTTTACTTAAACATGAGCCTGAAGTCCCTGATAATGGCAAGAAGCTCCTAAAATGGCTAAAGCAGCCCTCAAGAAGGAAGGCTATGTGATATGGTAGAAAGACTAAGAGTTTTGAAGATGGGGGGAAAAAAAAGAATCCTTATTCCAACTCTAACTATAATCCAAAAAAACCAAACTCACTGCTATTAACTCAGATCCGACTCATAGCAACCCCTCCCCTCGGGTTTCTGAGGCAGTATCACTATAGAAGTAGATTGCCTAACCTTCCTTCCGAGGAGCGGCTGGTGGGTTTGAACCTCCAGCCTTCAAGTTAGCAGTCAAATGTCTTAGTCACTACACTACCAGAGCTCCTAACTCTAACTACAGGCAAGTTATTTAAACTCTCTGCCTCTTAGAAATGAGTTTTCTTAATTGTAAAATAGGAATATATTACTCAGTAAGGACACTAAATGATACTAAGCACTGAGTCAGATATGTAAATACCTATGAAATGGCAGGCACTGAACAAATATTCATTATGTAATGCTACCAATCTCAAGTAGAGAGGGCTATGGCACTGAATCTAACTACTTCAGACCACTGACTGAGAAGACTATCAGTTACAGAAAGACCTATCCTCTTGGTCAGCTGGGAACCTGGCTGAGTCTGCCAAAACTGAAAATTCCAACCTATATGCTTCTTGAACACAAAGACCATCAAAAAATTCCCAGGGCATAAGCCTATTATCAGGACTCAAATGGTGCTTAATTGGTGGTTAACAAATGCTATTAGAAGTCCTGAGCCAAGAGTTAAACTGGGCCTATCAGTGCTAGCAGCTGGAAATTTGGGCAGATGGAAAGGAAACCAAGAGAAGGAAGATGTGAACAGATACTTCACAAGTCAAATGGACAAGGGCTTAGAGTTGCCTCTATCAGTTTATTGAGAACCCCCAATCCAGTTCATTTCGTAATAGAAAAAACCGAGACAACAATATCAAGTGACTTGCTCATTAAAGCCAGAGCAGAAAGTTGAATTCAGTTGTACCTCCCATTCTAATGATCCTTCCATTATCCCATGTTGCCTCACCAAGCACACATCTCTACCATCAAGAAGCTGACCATCACTGGGGAAAGTAAACAAACATGCAAATAGTGAAGGAATTAATACATGAAAATCAGTGTATTCAAGCAGAGAATACAGTACTTGAGTGAATAATTTAATAGAGAAAAAAATCACAGGAGTTTGGAAGAAACAAGTTTCAGAGATGAAGGCAAAACTGGCAGAGAAGAGGACATTCTAAGGCAAAAAGAAAGGCACAGGTACGACATAGAGAGGGGAAAGAGAAAGCTGTGATGGGTTGACTGAACTGGCTGAAATGGAGGTTCATGCAGAGAAATAAGGAGAAACACTGTAACTAAGATAAGTGAGTCTGGTGGTAGAAAACACAGATTGGAGTCAGAGTTAATACTTAGTTTTAAACCAACAACACTGAGCCATTTGTTGACAGTTTGAAAAAAAAAAAAATTATCCAAAGAGCTAAGCAGAAGATGAATCATCCTAAAGTAGAATCTGGAGTCTGGAAAACAAAAGAAGGCTGTGTGGATAATCCAGGCACAAGGTACAAATCTTAGGGAATGTCAGAGGTGCTTAATCTTTTGAAGCCACAGGATTCCATTTGAGGTCGTTAACCATTAACTTCAGAAAAATGCTCATTACACAAAATTTTCATATATTATTGGGGGTAATATTAGATACCCAGAAGCTAAGAGCATCTAGTTGGGGAAGAAAGACCTGGCAAGCTCTGGTGAAGCACTGGAGTTGAAATAGGCGAAAGAAATGAAGGACACAATTCCTGCCACCCCAAGCTGGAGTGATTGGAACTGTACAGTGATTTAAAAAAAAAAAAAAAAAAAGGAACACTAAGAAGGGTTTCACTTTATAAGGGAATAAAAAGAAAGGGCAGAGAGAGAGAGAGTTTTCATACTTTGTAGGTCAGCAAACACTCCTTGACTGACTGTATCTAAAGCTGGGATATACTGGATCCTGCCTCCTTTACCTGATCTAGCATTTCTAAATGTTTTTTTTTTTTTTCCCACCTTGAGCAAACATCCAACAGCAATGACTTTTTTTTTTCCTCCAACAGCTATACTGAGATATAATTCACATACTGTAAAATTCATACCTTTAAAGTATACAAATAAAATGCTTCTAAAGTATTTATGAAACAATATCACAATTATCACAATAAATTTTAGAACATTACCCCCAAAATAAACTATATACCCGTTAACATTCATTCCACATTTTCCCCTCCTTTCAATCGCTGGCAGCCACTAATCTACTTTCTGTCTCTAACAATTTGCCTATTCTGGACATTTCATATAAAGTGGATAGATCAATACAGTATGTGACTTTTTGTGTCTGGCTTCTTTCACTAAGAACAATATTTTTAAGACTCATCTATGTTTTAGCACATATCAGTACTTCATTCCTTTTTATGGTTTAATAGTATTCTACTGCATGGGTCTAACACATTTTGCTTATCCATTCATCAGTCAGTGGATATCTGGCTTATTTCTACTCTTCGTCTATTATGAATAATGCTGTTGTGAACATCTGTGCATAAGTCATTAGTGAGCATATGTTTTCTTTGCTTATGAATTTATTATTATTTTTATTTTTGCAGTGTTTCCTCTCCTCCCCTCCCAACCCTAGTAACCAACAAAGAAAGCTTCCTTCCATATATAAACCTTTCCTTGAATTTTTACAATAATGAACCCAAACAGTATTTGTCCTTCTGTGATTGACACATTTCACTCAGCATTATGTTCTCCAAGTTCATCCATGTTCTGCGATATTTTGCAGATTCTATGTTATTCTTTACTATTGTATATTATTCCATTGCGTGTTTGTACCATAGTTTGGCTATCCACTCTTCTGTTGTCGGATACCTAGGTTGTTTCCATCTTTTTGCTGTTGTAAATAGTGCTACAATTAACATGGGTGTGCATACATCTGTTCTCATCCTGGCTCTCTCTCACTTCTTTAGGATATATACCAAGTAATGAAATTGCTGGGTCAAATGGTGTTTCTAATTCCAACATTTGAAGGAATTGCCATACTGCTTTCCACAGTGGTTGTACCATTTTACAGTCCCACCAGCAGTGTATCAGAGTCCCAATCTCTCCACATCCTCTCCAGCATTGGTTGTTTTCTGTCTTGTGGAACTTTGCTACTAGTGCTGGGGCACAATGGTATCTCACTGTTGTTTTGATTTGCATCTCTCTAATGGCTAATGATCATGAACATTTCTTCATGTGTGTGTTGGCTATGAGAATATCCTCTTTGGTGAAGTGTCTATTCATGTCTTCTGTCCACTTTTCAATTTGATTTTATATCTTTTTGTTGCTGAGGTATTGGGAATTTTCTGTAAATTTTAGAGATAAGTCCCTTGTCAGATATGTCGTTGCCAAATATTTTTCCCAATCTGTAGTATCTCTTGATTCTTTTGGAGAAGTCTTTTGAAGCACATAACAATTTAATTTTCTTCTGCTGTTTGTGCATTTTCAGTTATGCTTCATAGTTTATTTATGCCATAAATTGTTGTTATGTGCTGTCGAGTCGGCCCAACTCATAGCGACCCCTCCTTGGGTTTCCGAGGCATTATCACTACGGAAGTAGGATTGCCCAACCTTCCTTCCGAGGAGTGGCTGGTGGGTTTGAACCGCCAGCCGTCTGGTTAGCAGGCAAGTGCCATAAATTAGGGCCCCTAAATTTGCTCCTAGTTTTTCCTTGAGGAACTTTATAGTTTTAGGTTACACATTTAAGTCTATGATCCATCTGGAGTTAATTTTTGTGTGTGGTGTGAGGTATAGATCTTGTTTCATTTTACTGCAAACGGATACCCAGTTTGGCCAGCACCATTTGTTAAAGAGACCAACTCTTTCCCATCTAGTAGATTTCAGCCCTTTGTCAAAAATCAGCTGACCACAGGTTGAGGGATCTATTTCTGGGTTCTCAATTCTGTTCCACTGGTCGGTGTGTCTGTCGTTGTACCAATACCAGGCTGTTTTAACTATTGTGGCTGTATAGTAGGTTTTGAGATTCGGGTGTGTTAGACCTCCTACTTTGTTCTTCTACTTCAATATCCTTTGCTTATCTAAGATCTCTTTCCCTTGCATATAAAATCAGTGATTGTTTTTTTCATATACTTAAAGAATGTTGATGGGATCGGATCAGGATTGCATTGAATATATAGATTGCTTTGGGCAGAAGTGTCATTTTCACAATGTTCAATCTTCCTATCCACGAGCATGGTATTTTCTTTCATTTATGTAGATCTCTTATGGCTTCTTGAAGTAGTCTTTTGTAGTTTTCTTTGTACATGTCTTGTGTATCCCTAAAGGTATTTATTCCCATTTTTTTTTTTGTTTATTGGCAGCTATTGTAAATTATATTGATTTCCTTATTTCTTTTTCAGCAATCTCTCTGCTGGTGTAGAGGAATCCAACTGATTTTTGTATGTTCATCTTGTATCCTGCCACTGTGCTAAATCTCTCAGTTAGTTCCAGTAGTTTTTTTTTTTTTTTTTTTTTTTTTTTTTTTTTTTTTTTTTTTTTTTTTTTTTTGTACTGAATCTCTTGGGTTTTCTAGGTATAGGATCATATCATCAGCAAATAGGGATAGTTTGACTTCTTCCTTACCAATTTGGATGCCTTTGATTTCCCTTTATTGCCTTACTGCCCCAGCGGACTTCCAATACAATGTTGAATAGAAGTGGTGATAGAGGGCATCCTTGTCTGGTTCCTGTGCATACAGGGAATGGTTTCAGTCTCTCTTCATGGAGAATAATGTTGCCTGTTGGTTTTGCATATATGCCTTTTATTATGTTGAGGAATTTCCCTTCTATCCCTATTTTGCAGAGAGTTTTTATCAGGAATGTTGGATTTTATCAAATGCCTTTTCTGCACTGATTGATATGATCATGTGGTTCTCTTCCTTTTTTTATTTATGTGATGGATGATGTTAATTGTTTTTCTAATGTTGACCCATCCTTGCATAGTCGGTATGAACCCCAGTTGGTCATATGTATTTTTTGGATATGTTGTTGCAGTCTATTGGCTAGGATTTTGCATCTATATTCATGAGGCTTACTGGTCTGTAGTTTTCCTTTTTATCAGTGGCTTTGCCTGGTTTTGGTATCAAGGTTATGCTTGCTTCATAAATGAATTTGGGAAGGTTCCATCCTCTTTTGTGTTCTGGAATAGTTTGAGTAGGATTGGTGTCAGTTCTTCTCTGAATGTTCAGTGGAATTCTCTAGTGAAACCGTCTGGGTCAGGGCTTTTATTTGTTGGTAATTTTTTGCACATTTTCAATTTCTTCTTTTGTTATGGGTCTGTGCAAATTTTCCACCTCAGTCTGTGTTACATTAGGTAAGTAGTATGTTTCTAGAAATCTGTCCATTTCTTCTGGATTTTCAAATTTGTTGGAGTATAGTTCTTCATACTATCCTGATATTATCCTTTTAATTTCTATTGGATCTGTTGTGACGTCACCCAATTCATTTCTTATTTGTATTATCTGTATTCTCTACCCCTTTTCCTTTGTTAAATTTGCCAGTGCTTATTTCTTTTCTTCTGGTAACTGTAAGCTTTTTTGCTGCTCTTTTTCTAATTGTTGGAGATGTTAGGTTAAGGTGTCAATTTTGGCTCTTTCTTCTTTTTTGATGTGTGCATTTATTGCTATGAATTGGCCTCTGATTACTGCTTTTGTTGCATCCCAAAGATTTTGGTATGTTGTTGCTTGAACAATTTCACTTAGAAAGATCAGCACAAGGCCAGTCTCCATGAGGTAGAGGTTAAAGATGTCACAAATGTCCAAACTATCATGCCACTCTATCATTTCAGACATTAACTCCTCCTCTCAATAATCTCCCCTGTCTTAGGGTTCTGTATTTCACTGTAACACCTCACAGAACTCACAGACACCAAAGATACTATCTCACATAGTCGTGGTGGAGGCTGGCAAGTCCCAGATCTCTAAGTAGGTCTGGAGGATCCTCCAATTCTTGGGGTTTGACAAACTTCAATCAGCAGATCAGATGACGGCTGCTGTCCCAAATCCAGGGGTGAGATGACGATGGGCCAAAATGCAGAACCAGAGCAAGAGAAGGGAGAACCTTCCCAGGAGATTCACAGGTACACCCTCAAGGAAGATAAGGGTGGTGATTTGAGTTACAGCCTCCAGCAAAGTGGGACTCAAGATATATCCCACCTGTGTTGCTCCAACAGAAATAACACAAGTGGATGGCTTTAACAATCAGCAGCTATGCAGTTGCTCAGGGCAAATCCCACCACAGAGCCGATTGCCAGGCATTATAGGGACTACCTACCAGTTGCCCAGCCAAGTTGACACCCGACCTTAACTACCACATCGCCCCAAACAGGCATGTATAATAGGATTTACAATACATCACAAAATGGAGGACAATGGCTAGAAGGACCACATCAAGCAATTCACCACAGTTGTGTTTTCATTCTCCTTTGATTCAAGGAATTTTTTAAGTTTATTTTTTATTTCTTCTATCACCCAGTCATTTTTGAGGATGGTATGATTCAGTTTCCATGTGTTTACTCTTTTTCCACTCATCTTCCTATTGATTTCTAATTTTACAGCATTGTTATCTGAAAAGATGCTTTGCAGTATTTCAATGGTTTTAAATGTATTAAGCTTGCTTTGTGGTCTAACTAACATATGGTCTATCCTGGAGAATGTTCCATGTGCACTGGAAAAGAATGTATACTGTGCTGTTGTTGGGTGAAGTGCTCTGTAGATGTCTATAAGGACAAGTTGGTGGATTGTATTGTTTAATTCTTCTGCGTCTTTGTTGAGTTTATTTCTAGTTGTTCTATCTTTTATTGAAAGTGGTATATTCAGTCTCCTACTATGACTGTGGAGTCATCTATTTGTCTTTACAATTTTGTTAAAGTCTGATTTATGTATATGGGGGCTCTTTCATTGGGTGCAGATATTTAATATTATGTCCTCTTGTTCAACTGATCCCTTAATCATTATATAATGTCCTTCCTTGCCTTAAGGTCAATTTTATCAGAAATTAATGTTACCACTCCTGCTCTTTTATAGTTGCCATTAGGTTGGTATATCTTTATCCAACGTTTGATTTTTAGTCTATTTGTGTCTTTCTCTCTAAAGTGTTTCTCTTGTAGACAGCATATAGATGGATTACGTTTTCTTATCCAGTCTGCAACTCTCCATCTCTTGAATGGTGCATTTAATCCACTGACACTCAGAGTACTTATCGACAAATATGAATTTGTTGTTATTTTGTTATGTGTTTTTTGTGGTTTTGCTTATTTCTTTGTTCCATATAATTTTCTGTGCTGAGCTCGTTTTATTTATGCATCGTGTTATCACTTCCTTCGTTGCTATTGTTTTAGTATTTGCTAAATATTTGTGGTCATCCTCTTTATTTTGATAAGAAGGTTTATCATTTTTCTTTGAGGTTGCCCTGTGATTTACAGTTTTCTTCCCAAGTCTAGAACTGCAAGTTCTATCTTGCAATTGTCTTAACTTCCTCACCATTTAGAAGGTCTGTAACTACACATTTTTTTTTTCCCCTCTTTTGGGTTTGTAGTTGTCCCCATTGGCCAACCAATGTCTCTGTTTCCCTGTTTACAACTCGTAAGCTTATTTACTTTGGATACTTCCATCACTGGGTTGGTTTCTGGGTTATGTCGTCATGTATGTTAATGGTTGGTGGTTGTTTGCTGTTGTTGGTTCTCTGTCCAAAGGACTGCCTTTAGCATCTCTTGTAAGGTTGGTCTGGTTTTAACAAATTCCCTTAGTTTCTGCTTATCTGGAAATCTCCTAATTTCACCATCATATTTGAGGGACA
>NW_006921612.1:7795429-7815717 GCF_000298275.1 Orycteropus afer afer
ATGTTTGAGCTTTGTTGGACTTCTTGAATGGATATACTCTCATCTTTCATCAGATCAGGGAAATTGTCTTCCAACAAATTTTGGACAATTTTCTCTGTGGTCTTATTTGTCTCTTCCTGTTCTGGAATCCCAATTACACATAGGTTATTCCTTGTGATAGTATCCCACATGAACCTCAGGCTTTCTTCATTTTATCTTTTTTTCTGATTGATCCCTTTCCAAAGAATTATTGAGGTGTTTGTCTTCCATCTCACCAATTCTTTCTTCCATTGATTCAATACTACTCCTTTGCTTGTTCAATGTGTTATATATATCTGGAAATTTAGTATAAATCTTCTGGATTTCTATCTGTAGATTTTGTATCATTTCTAATTTTTCATTTATTTTGTCATTTTTTTCTCGCATCATCTTCCAAAATTGTTCTAGGGTTTTCTCTGTGTTTTGCTCAATTTTCTCAGTGTTTTCGTTGATCTGTCTCTCCATCTGTCGAAATATAATTCTTTTGAATTCCTTATCAGAGAGTTCCAATGCTGCTTCTTCCTCAGGGATGTATTCTGGGTTTGTATCCTGGTCTCTTGTTTCTACTGCTTTATCTTGCTTCTCTGTGTGGACTATGGTAGTCTGCTGTCTCTGAGACATTGTGATGTTGTCATATTTATATTTAATTGGTGGTTGTATGTTGGAGTGATTCACCCAAGATTTTTGTTTTGTTGTGTTATCTGAGTAAGCAGGGTACTGTGGTCCTTTATTCACTAGTTGGCAGCACTAATGCACTCACCATGTCTCCTTTCCAGTCGTCAGCCTCCATATATCTATGCTGTCCTTGGCAAGCAGAGCTTATTATTAGGTCCCTGGAATCTGACCGAGAATGCTGTCACTTTAAATATCCTAAATGGCCCCTGCTTGTAAACATTCAAAATGGCTGTGCCCTCCCAACAGCCAAAAGTCCACAGCTCAGTTTGTCTCCTTCTTTGCTGTTTTGCCTTTTAGTCATCAGCCACCAGTGCAGTCATCCATGTAGCCCTTGGCAATCAGGGCTGATTTTTAGGTTAATTCTCAGGTCCTAACAACACTTGTAAATATTCAGGCTGTCCGTGCCGTCAGGATAGCTGACAATCCACAGCTCCATTTGTTTCCTTACTCGCTGTTTTCATTCAGGTTCTTGTACTAGGTTGTTTAATCCTCATGTGTATCCTTCTTTCATAGCTCAGGGCTCCAGGATTATCTTCTGTATCTGTGTCAATTGGTTTCTCTTTTCTTTGTTGAAGAGGGTCTGTGTAGCTTGTCAGCCTATTCCGCCATCATACCAGAAGTCTCCTGAGCATATATTTTTATATCTCATGGGTATATACCTAGGGATAGATTTGATGGGTCAAACAGTCATTATATTTAGTTCCTTTTGTGCTTTTGTGTAACTGCTAGGGTGTTTCCCATAGCTTTTTTTTTTTAACTTTTTACTGTGATTTGGGTGAAAGTTTATAGAGCATATTTGTTTTCCATTCAATAGCTTGTACACATTTTATTTCATGGCACTGACTGTAATCCCCATAATAACAACAACTTTTTCCCACTTCCCTTCTCTGGTTACCTTTTCCCTGTGTCCTTCCTTCCTATTCATTGTTGACCCCTGAGCTTTCTCCTGTGCAAATGCTGCCCTTCTGATCTCCCAGGAGTGACTGTTCTAAGAGTGCACTTACCTGGTGTAACTGTTCACCTCACAGAACTGTCTATTGTTTGGCTGAAAGTTAAGCCAGGAGAGTGAGCTCTGTTCCTGACCTGATGGGTAACTAGCGTCCATAGTCTTGGGGGTTTCACCAGTCTCTATCAGACCAGTAAGACTGGTCTTTTTTATGATTCTGAGTTTTGTTCCACATTTTTCTCCCATTCTATCCAGGATCTCCAAATTTGATACCTTTCAGAGTGGTTGGCAATGGTAGCTGGTACCATTGGTATCATCTACTTCTGGCTTCAGGGCTACTAGTCCCTTGAATTAACTATTTCTATGTGTGTTTGATTTTCTTCACTCTTCTTTGCTCCAGACAAGGAGAGACTAATTGTTGTATCTTAGATTGTTCTCACAAGATTTTAAGACCTAGTCACTAATCACCAAAATAGGATGTAGAACAATGTTTTTATGTAGTATATTGTGCCAATTGAGCTTAATGTCCCCTGTGATCATGGTTCCAAGTTACTAGCATTTTTATATTTTACATTCCTACCAGCAGTGTATGAGGGTTCCAGTTTCTCCAAATCCTCACCAACACTTGATAGTGTCTGTGTTATTTCAGCCATCCTAGGGTGAAGTAGTGTCTCATTTTGGTTTCATTAGTTATTTCTCTGATGACTAATGTCGAGCATCGTTTCATATGCATAATTGCCACATGCATATCTTCTTCAATGAAATGTCTAATGAAATACATGAATTCTTCACTTCTCAATACATTTAGGCTCCAAAGATTAGACTGTTATGTGAAAATCAGTGTTCTGCAAAAATGAAGGATGATCACATCAGATCATAAAATGGAGATGACCACATCACTATATAACTGCCAAATTACTTCATTCTTGGCAGTTGTTAATGCCAGAGTATGTAGTTAATGCGCAAAACAGCTGAATACGGTTTTTTTTTTTTTTTTTTTACTATTGTCATAAATGCAAAGTGTCAGAAAATGAGATAATCGATAAATGAGGAGTAGGTAATTTTGTCCATTTTTTAATTGGGTTATTTGTCTTTTGTTGCTGAGCTGTAAGAGTTCTTTATATATTTTGGATACTAGATCTTTATGAGATATATAATTTGCCACTATTTTCTCTCATTTTGTGAGTTTTCACTTTCTTGGTGATGTCTTCTGAAACATAGTTTTTAATTTTTTATTAAGTTTGATGTATCTAATTTTTTTTCTTTCACCACTTGTGCTTCTGGTGGCACATCTAAGCAACCATTGCAGCATATATAAATATATATGTGGGAATATCCATTGCCAACCCTATATTCCCATACAGCCTCTCACCCGTTCACCTTATGCAAGTAACTATGTATCCTCGTTTACATTATTGTTTGATTATACTGTAGCATAGTGCCTAAGGCACTTGACTGCTAACCAAAAGGCTGGTGGTTCAAACCCACCAGCCACTCCTCAGAAGGAAGATGGGGCAATCTACTTCTGTAGTGATACTGCTGTATGGGAATACACATGCATATATAGGGTTGGCAGTGGATATTCCTACATATATATTTGTATATGCTGCAAATATATCCATGTATATAATAGGCTGCACAGGGCGCACACTCATGTAAATCTCTTAGCCATAACCAAACACCTCCTAGCACAGAGATAACTGGCCTAGAGGGCTAGGGACCACAGTTCCGGGGAACGTCTAGGTCATCTGCCATAATACAGCCCAAAAAACAATGTTCTAAATTCAACTTTAGTGAGTAGTAACTTAAAAGCTTGTGAGCAGCCTTCTAAATTGAATTATTGGTCTCTTTTTGTCTAGGCCAAATAAGAATGAAATAAAAATCAAAGACTCAAGGAAACATTTAGTCCAAAGGACTAATGGACCACATTAACCCCAGCTTCCAGGCCTCTGAGACAAGAAGAACTAGAAGAACCAGCTATTATCACTGACCACCATGACTAGGATCACAATAGAAAGCACCAGTTAGAAAGGGAGAAAAGGGTAGAATAAAATCCAACTTCATAATAAAAGACCAGACATACTGGTGTGATAGAGACTGACAGAACCCCTGAGACTATAGACCTTAGTTACCCTTCTAACTTAGAACTGAAGCTGCTCCTGGAGATCACTTTTCAGCCACATAAAGCACAGGTCTATAAAGTGAATAATAACACCTACAAGGAACATCTTTCTCAGAACAGTAAACTATAAAAGACTAAAAGGGCAGCATCTATCCAAAAACAAAGGAAAAAAGGGCCAGAAAAACTGGGTGAATGGAAACAAGGAACCCAAGGGGGAAATGTAAAGAATGCTGACACATTGTGGAGACTGCAACTGATGTCATGGAACAATTTGTATATAAATTGCTAAATAGGAAACTAATTTGCAGTGTAAACTTTCACCTAAATCACAATAAAATATTTTTTAAATTAAGAAAGAGAATCAACTGACCATAAATGTAAGGGTTTATTTCTGAACTCTCAATTTTATTTCATTGATCTACATTGTCTGCTCTTATGGTAGTACCATACTGTCTTGATTTCTGCAGCTTTAGTAAATTTTTACTATCAGAAAGTTTGAGTCTTCCAATTTTGTTCTTGTTTTTCAAGATTATTTTAGCTATTCTGGGTCCCTGCATTTCCATATTAACTTTAGAAAACTTCTGCACAAAGGCAACTGGGATTTTGACAGGGATTACATTAAATCTGTAGATCAATTTTGGCAGTACTGCTTAATCTAAACAATAGTAAATATTCTAATCCATGAACATGGGATGTCTAGTACTGACTTTTTAAATTCTACAACACTTATCAGAGAAATGCATAGAAACACTTTTATCTGAACAATCAACAATGTCTGTAGGCACTCCATTATTAAACTGACAACAGACCCTGAGCAAGCTGACACAGAATGGAGAAAATGGACTCATTTTCCAGAGTTCACCTAGCACCCAAGCCTATGGACAATCAGAGCAAATTTTTCAATTATGGGATGACGATGGCCTCAGTTCCACATACTCTCAAAATGGCAGTATATGAGCACTAGAAATTGAGAGCAAACCAGTTTTACACACTGCTACGAATAAATGCAGTCAGTAGAAGGGAAATGGAAAAATACTGCCCACCTATATGAATTTCTGTGGATGACTACAAATAAATCTGTCAAAAGATTAAATTACACAAGTCTATTGATTTGGAAAGAAAAAAAAATCATGCATAAAATAAGTGGTGAAATTATATGACAGTACTGCTAAAAGTGTTCATGCCAAGCATATTAATCAGAATGACATACAGGTCATATGAACAAAAATAAGGACATTCATCTTTTGAACAGAATCAGACCCTATGGCAGAAGTTAAGGAAGAAATTATCCATTTATTCTTTTCTTTAACCCTGGATTTTCTGGAATCAAGTTTTAAAAATCATAGGCTGCTTTGAACCCAAGCTACTGGGCAAAAATAGAACATTTTTAATTAAGAGGAATATAATCTTTTTAACATAAAATTGAACCTGCATTCTTCTCAGCTGGTGTCAAGTTGGCTCTGACTCATGGAGTGACCCTGTGTACAATGAGCAGTGAGTTGCTCAATCTTGTGCAAGCCTCACAATCTCTGCTATACCTGAGCCTGAACTCATCGTTGCAGCTACTGTGTCAATCCATCTTGTTGAGGGCCTTCCCCTTTTTTGCTGACCTTCCCCTGTACCAAACATGATACCCTTCTCCAGCGTCCCTTCTGACAACATGATCAAAGTAAGTGAGACGAAGTCTGGCCATTCTTGCTTCCAAGGAGCATTCCAGCTGCACTTCTTCCAGGACAAATTTGTTTATTGTTCTGGTAGTCCATGGTACTTTCAGTATTCTTTGCCAACACCACAACTCAAAAGCATCAACACTTCTTTAGTCTTCCTTATTCACTGTCTAGCTTTGACTTGCATATGAGTCTACTTAAAATACCATGGCTTGGGTTAGGTGCACCTTAGTCTTCAAAGAAACACCTTTGCTCTTCATCACTTGAAAGAGTCTTTTGCAGCAGATTTTCCCAGTGCAGTATATTGTCTGATTTCTTGACTGCTGTTTCCATGAGTGTTGATTATGGAACAAAGTAATATGAAATCTTTGACAACTTCAACCTTTTCTCCATTTATCATGCTGCTGCTTATTGGTCTAGTTGTGAGGATTTTTGTTTTATGTTGAGGTGTAATCCATACTGCAGACTATAGTCTTTAATCTTCATCAGTAAGTGCTTCAAGTCATCTTCGCTTTCAGCAAGCAAACTTGTATCATCTGCATATTGCAGGCTGTTATCCTGATGCCGCATTCTTCTTCATATAGTGCAGCTTTTCAGATTATTTGCTCAGCATACAGATGGAGTAAGTATGGTAAAAGGATACAACCCTGACACACTCCCTTCCTGATATTAAACCACACAGTATCCCCTTGTTCTGTTCAAAAAACAGCCTCCTGGGTCTATGTATAGGTTCCTCATGAGCACAATTAAGTGCTGTGGAATTCCTATTCTTCTCAATTTATCCACAGCTTGTTATGATCCACACAGCTGAATGCTTTTGCATAGTAAATAAAACACAAGTAAACATCTTTCTGGTATTCTTTGCTGTCAGCCAAGATCCATCTGACATCAGCAGTGATATCCCTCATTCCATGTACTCTTCTGAATCCAGCTTGCATTTCTGGAAGTCCTCTATCAATATACTACTGTAACTGTTTCTGAATTATCTTCAGCAAAATTTTATATGTAATTTTAATGATATTGTTCATTAACTTCCACATTTTGAATATCTTCCAGTCAGTTGGCCAGGTAGCTGTCTTCCAAATTTCTTGGCACAGTTGAGTAAGTGCCTCTGGAGCGGCAACTGTTTGTTGAAACATCTCAATGAGTATTCCATCAATTCCTGGAGCCTTTTTTTGGCCAATTCCTTCAGTGCAGCTTTGACTTCTTCCTTCAGTACCATTGGTTCTTGATCATATTCCACCCCTTGAAACAGATGAACACTGACTGATTCTTTTTGGTTCAGTGACTCTATTCCTTCCATCATCTATTGATGTTTCCTGCATTCATTCAATATTTTGCCTGTAGAATCTTTTAATATTGGAACTTGAGGCTTGAAATTTTTCCTCAGGTCTTTCAACTTGAGAATACCAAGTGTGTTCTTCCCTTTTGGTATTTTAATTCCAAGTCTTTGCACATTTCATTATAATAAGTGACTTTGTCTTCTCGAGCTGGTCTTTGAAATCTTCTGTTCAGCTCTTTCATCTTGTCATTTCTTCTATCTGCTTTAGCTATTCTCCATTCAAGAGCAAGTTTCAGAGTCTCTTCTGACACCCATTTTGGTCTTTTCTTCATTTCCGGTCTTTTTAATGATCTTCTCCTTTCTTCATGTATCATGCTCTTGATGTCATCCCACACTTCGTCTGGCTTTTGGTCATTGGTGTTCAACACATCCAATCTATTCTTCAGATATTCTCTAAGTTCAGGTGGGATATAATCAAGGTCACATTTTGGCTCTTGTGGACTTGTTTTAATTGTCTTCAGCTTCAACCTGAACCTGCATATGAGCAATTGATGGCCTGTTCCACAATCAGTTCCTGGCCTTGTTTTGGCTGAAGATATTGAGCTTTTCCATTGCCTCTTTCCACAGATGTAGTTGATCTGATTGATTCTTGAGTATTTTACCTGGTGATATCCACATGCACAGCTGCCATTTATATTGACAAAAGGTATTTGCAATGAGTAAGTCATTGATCTTGCAAAATTCCATCATGTGATCTCTGGAGTCATTTCTAACAGCAAGGCCATATATTCCAATTGTCAGTGATTCTTCTTTATTTCCAACTTTAGCATTCCAATCACTAATAATAATCAACACATCTTCATTACATGTTTGGTCAATTTCAGACTGCAGAAGTTGGTAAAGATCTTTAATTTCCTCGTCTTTGGCTTTAGTGGTTGGTAAGTAAATTTGATTAACAGTAGTATTAACTGGTCTTCCTTGTAGGCATATGAATATTATCTTATTCCTGACAGCATTGTACTTCAGGACAGATCTTCAAACATTTTTTGTAACGATGAATACCATGCCATTCCTCTTCAATTTGTCACTCCCACCATAATAGATCATATGGTTGTCTGATTCAAAATAACCAAAACGAGTCTAGTTCAGCTCACTAATGCCTATTAGTGATCTTTATGTGTTCCATTTCATTTTTGACAACTTCCAATTTCCTAGATTCATACTTTGTGCATTTCATGTGCCAATTATTAATGGATGTTTGCTGTTGTTTCGTCCCCTTTGAATCATGTCACATCAGCAAATGGAGGTTCCAAAAGCTTTACTCCATCCATGTCATTAAGATCGACTCTACTTTGAGGTGGCAGCTCTTCCCTAGTCAGTATTTTGAGTGCCTTCTGACCTGAGGGAAGGATCATCTTTTGGCACTATAGCAATGTTTCAGGGCTATTCATAAAGTTTTCCAGTAATTTATCAGACAGCATTTTATTGCTATTCATAAGGTTTTCATTGGCCAATTCTTTGAGAAGTGGATGGTCCCTTCCTTCTTCCAAGGCTGTCTTAGCTTAGAAGCTCCACTGAAACCCATCCCTCAGGGGTGATCTTGCTGATATTTTAAACACTGATGGTATAGCCTCCAGCCTCTGAGCAACATGCAAGCCACCACAGTATAACAAACTGACAGACAAGTGGTGGGAGCCTGCCTTAGAACTAATTATTTTAGTGTCCTTTAAATGACTTCTAATTGACCTAACAAAAACAGCCTTCTTCACCTGTGTAAAATGCCTGATCAAGTTAACCCCAAAACTCACTGCCAACGAGTTGATTCCAACTGATAGTGACCCTACAGGACAGAGCAGCACTACTGCCTCATAGGGTTTCCAAGGCAGTAAACCAAGCAGACTATCTCATTTTTCTCCTGTGGTGTTGGTGGTGTATTCGAACTGCCAATCTTTCAGTTAGCAGCCGAATGCCTTAACCACTGAACCACCAGACCTTCTTTGGATCAAGTGAAGCAATGATAAATAAAGTCAACCCTTTCACATGACCAAACCCAATCATATGATTTTCAATTAGGGGAATATAATTAAAAAAAAAAGAGCTTGGGATAAGAATTAATCGAACATATAAGAGGCAATTGGCTGAAGTGGTCCACACTGCCCTGATTCTTGGAGACTCTCCAATGTACTCTGCACTTTCCCTAAGAGAGCTGAGGACAACCAAGACTTACTTGAGAAAGCCTTACCATGTGGAGACTATATGCTTGAAGAATATAGGTTAAGTGGGCATTTTATGGGATCTCAGAAGCTCTCATAAAGTTCTATCAATAACCATAGAGCCACTATCTGATGAGCTCCTAACTAGTTCTCAGGTTTGTGGCACTGCCCATGACCTTAAGTTTTGTGTGGGCTAACAAAGTATTATGTGTAGCCTCTCGGTCCTGGCAAGACAGACTGTGCCCAGATGTGTAAGAGCCTTAATATATAAATCTTCAGGAAGGGAGAAAAAGGACAATGTTGCACACATTTAAGTACATTATATAAACATTTGCTCATAGCATCAGAAGTTTCCTGGACATATTTAAGGCTCTAAATATCACAGTTGCAATGTGTCAAGCGTTCAACGTGTCAAGCTACCAATCAGAGCTTTTCCAGAGCTGGGCCTCTTACAATTTCCATGTAGTTGTGAGAACCAATGAAGAGAAAGTGTGTAATTTTTGGCTGTGTGGTTGATATACAAGGAACAGAATAAACATAATAAAAACTTCTACACTTTATCTGCTTCTTCCAAGAAAAGTCTGTGGTCAGACAATTCTTGTGATCAGTGAACTGCCAAAGATTCACTGTTGGATGCTTCAAGTGTCTCTTTCAGGTGAGGTCTGTGGTATCTAATTCATTCACCATCTTCCAAGGTACAAAAGCTGTGTCTACCCACATGGATACAACTAGGAGATGGAGGCTTTGCTAAGCAAGCACTGAGCCATGGTTTAAGAACCAAAAACCAACTAAACCCAATGCTATCAAGTCAATTTCAACTCACAGTGACCTCCATTGGGTTTCCAAAGCGGTAAATCTTTACAGAAGTAGATTGCCTCATCCTCTTCCTGGTGAGCAGCTGGTGCATTTGAACTGCTGTCTTTCTGGTTAGTAGCCAAATGCCTTATTTACTATTCTATGTTTCCCAATCTTTGTATTATCACTTGTATTTTGTTGTTTTGTGCTGTTGAGGCAATATCATCTGACAGCAAACCTATTCTCCATTATTTCTGGGCAATTAAAAAAAAATCTACCTAATATTACATATTAACCCACTGCCACCAAGTCAATTCTGACTCATAGTGACCCCCCCACCAACAGAGTTTTCAAGGCTGTAAATCTTTACGGAAGCAGTCTTGCCTAACCTTTCTTCCATGGAGCAACCAGAAGGCTGGCAGTTCAAACCCACCAGTGACTCCTAGGAAGGAAGAATGGGCAATCTGTTTCCATAGAGATACTGCCTCGGAAATCCAAGGAGGGGTCGCTACGAGTCCAATTGACTCAGTGGCATTGAGTTTGGTTTGGTTTAATAAAGCTGAAAGAGAATAGGCTTGAAGTGTAACAGACCGGAGTCAATTCTGGCACTGGCACTATTGAGTGAGCTCCAGCAAGTGCATTTATCTTTCTATCTCAGTCTCAGTTGTAAATAGGATAATACTTCCTACACATTAAGGTTGTTATAATTATTATTGATGATTGTAACATACCTGGAAAAACCTGAAAAATGCCACAAGTGAGAAATGTTATAACCAAGGAGACAAACAGCTTTGCAACACAGGATGAGAGGCCAGGTAGAGAAGTGCTAATGCAGGACTACAAAGAGGGAAGTGAGTGAGACCTAAGAGGCCTGGGTTGGGGGCAAGGCAAACAGCCTGAAGCTGGGTATGACCACCCCTTAAGTCAGAAAACATAAAAAGACAAAAGCAGGAGCCAGAGGCATGAAGATAAGGTTCCAGAGGACCAAGCAACATTAGAATTATGTAGGCAAGACACATCAGAAATCATATCACAATAATAACAGCATCTGCTATTGCTCAACCACTAAGGATGTAAACTACATGAGGGTGGAGAATTTTGTCTCTTTTATTTATTACTGTACAGGCATACCTCGTTTTATTGCACTTTGCTTTACTGTGCTACACAGGTGAGTTTTTTACAAAATGAAGGTCTGCAGTCTATTGGCACCATTTTTCTAATAGCATGTTCTCACTTCATGTCTCTGCATCACATTTTGGTAATTCTCACAATATTTCAAAGTTTCTCATAATGCTATTTGCACACTTAATATGACAACAGTATAGTGTAAACATAACTTTTATATGTACTGGAAAACCAAAAAATTCACGTGACTTGGTTTATTGCAATATTTGCTTTATTGCAGTGGTCTGGAACTGAACTTGCAGTATCTCCAAGGTATGCCTGTATCTTCAACATCCAGAAAAAACCAAACTCACTGCCATCGAATCAGATCTGACTCATAGCGACCCCTCTTTGGGTTTCCAAGGCAGTATCACTACAGAAGTAGATTGCCCAATCTTCCTTTTGAGGAGTGGCTGGTGGGTTTGAACTGCCAGCCTTCTGGTTAGCAGTCAAATGCCTTAGGCACTACACCACCATCTAGGAGCTCACTATTTGTTGGATAAATGAACAAACCTGTGTATTAGAGCTTAAATCCTAAAGCACTTGGTTTGTGGAAGGTTACGGTCTACAGTGAGAGCCCTACCTCCATTTTGAGTCTTGATTTAAGTTCAGAGCCATCTGACTTCTTTATGTTAGTTTCTCAATGCTTAAAAACCAAAACCAAACTAAACTCACTACCATCAAGTTGATTCTAACTCACAGCTACTCTCACTGGGTTTCTGAGGAAGTAAATCTTTACAGAAGTAGATTGTCTCTTCTTCCTTCTCCAGAGTGGCTGGTGGGTTTGAACCACCAACCTTGTGGTTAGCAGTCAGTGCTTCCTGACCATTAAACCAGCAATGTGGCTATGCTTAGACAAGTCCATGAAAGCCCAGAGAGAGGCAGTCTGCCTTCAGGAAGAATGTAGTTGAAAGTAGATTATGTAGAAAAGATGCTCACATAAAGAACTAAGGAACTTGCCTGTGCATTTACTGAAAGGAGCCAATCAAAGGCACGTTATCTCACTTAAGTTAAAGGTTGGTGTCCCAGTACCATAACTCAGGATCACATGATCACAAGTCACACCCTGACCACCACAAAGCCAGGTAATTAGAACCCCAGAACAGGGACACTGGAGTCAATTGGCCCAACAAAATACATAAAAGCGTTGCTCCACATACTACATTGGTGAGTAGCGACTGGGGTCTTAAAAGCTTTCGAGCAGCCATATAAGATGCAGCTAATGGTCTCCTAGGAGCTCTGGCAAATAACAACAACAATGGTCTCCTAGAGTTGGAAGTGAAGAAGAATGCAAAAAAAAAAAAAAAAAAAAGCCCAAGGGCATTTAGAAACAATTTGCCCTAGGACAAGATGGCCCTCAAGACCAGAAGAACTAGATGGTGCTCAGCTAACCATGCCAATCACTCAGGAAAGGATCAAATCTGGAGATCCTGGATACAGTGGGAGGGAAAACATGGAACAAAACCCAAAAACCAGAATTACTGGTCAGATGAAATCTGGTGAGAATCCCAATGCTATGGCCCTGGAATACATTCTGCACCTGGAATAAAACTCACCCCCAGGGGTGGGCTCTCAGGTTAATAGTTAACAAGATGTACACGCAGACCACTCAACCCAGGATGATGTACCCACACACTCAATGGTAATACATCCCTTAGAGCAATAGACCATGGGACATCAAAGGACCAACATTCCAGCTGAGGAAATGCAAGACAAACAGGAGTGCATAAATATGAGGGGCACAGGGGGAGGGTTATAGAGTAGGAAGGAGACTGGGTCAGGGTTGGACATGGCGAATGGGGAATGAAACTAAATGTATGCATTACATTGAATGTAAAACAAGCTCTTAAAATAAATAAATAAAAATTAAAAAATAAAACCCCAGAATCAATCATATAACCTTTTTTAATGTGCAATTATGTACACATTCCCCACTTCTGTAGACTCACCTGCAACATGATGAACTGAGCTAACACCAATCATGATCTTGTACTGTTTTCCCTTATTCCCTATCGTAAAATGAATACCATGACTAATTCACAGGATTCCATCCACCTTTATAATGAGCACAAGCTGATAGAGTCCTTCTTCTACTTGATTGTTTTGTCTTTGTCTTGTTTAACGCTTAATAAAAGGGTCTCTATAGAACATTTTTTAATCTGGGGTCTTTTTGCCTCTTACAAGTGTCTATTTATCAAGATAATGTGCCAAGTACTTTACAGAAACTCTTAAATCTCACAACTTTGAAGGGTAGGCAATAGTATTCCTGTTGTACATAAGAGTTACTGAAGAGACCAAAGCCTAAAGAGGTGAAGTAATCTGCCCGATGTCATACTGGTAGGAAGTAGAAGTCCTTGGATCTAAATGGTAAGAATCATGCTCTTTCTTCTGTTAGACAGCTTCCCAGACAAAGCTTCTGTCTTGGTCAGAACTTGCCCAGTCTCTCCACCTACTAGAAGTCTAACCTAATTATCTTCTAATTCTCAGCTCAAGCTTCATTGACTCTGGGAAATCATTCCTAGCTCACACCTGCCATCCGCACACTGAGGAGACACTCCTTCTCAGTGCTGATCACCATTATAGCTCTCATCACACTACACTCTTAATTACTTTTCTGTCCCCACTCCCAGATTGTGTGTCCTGAGAGGTGTGAAGTATATTTATCCAACTCTGATGTTTGCTTATGCAGTGTCTAGCCTAGAAGAACTGCTGAGAAACTGGTAAATGAGTATGTGAACCAATGAACAAGTCTTCTACTAAGTCAGAAATGAAGGCCAGGGCCAAGCAAGCCAAGAGCTGAGCAGGGGAGGTAGGCAAGTGGAACCGTGCCCAGAAGCAATAACTAAGTTTCTGACTAAACTCAGATTTGAGCACATAAGATAAGAAACTTTGGACCAAAAAAGCACAACACATCCTACTAGTCATGGACACTTAAAAATGGGGGAAGCAAAGCTGACAAATGGAGAAAGACCACATGTGAGATCTCTGAAGTAGAAAAATCATTAAGATTTCAGAACTTAGACCTATGAAGACCAGATGCCATAGCCTGAATCTTGCCTCCAACAGCATAGTCTGGGTTCTCAACATCAAACAATACAGAGAAAGCATGTCATTAAAGCCATTTTGGAGGAGAATCCACTGGTGCTTCAGTGGGATCTGTCTCACCAGAATTCCACTTAGATGGTGTGGTAGTTTGGTTTGTCAATTTGGCTAGGCCTGGGTGAGTAGCTGGGCAGCTGGATTAGCAGTCTCATTGCTAATCAAGTCCATGGTGGAATCTACTGGGAGCAGGTGAGTAGCTGCCTTTGGGTATGTGGTCTGCTTCCTGTATATAAGGAGAAGCTTTGAGAATGGTCTTTAGCCTATGGCACGCTTGGACCCTGCATGTAGCTGTGTTGTTGCTCAGCAGCCTGCCATGCTCTGCCGACCTTGGGACTTGCAATGGACTTAAGTTAATGGCCTGCCGTGTGGTTTGGTAACATTGGGACTGTGCCATTTTACTTGTTAGCCTTGGGGTTTCTCAGCCTCAGCAGCCAGCAGCTGTCTGAGTGAAGAAATGCCTCTAGCTCCAGTGGGCCAGAAGCAGGAGACAGAGCTGGACTCCAAGGTTGAAGGGCTTTCACCCAGCCCCTAGAGCCTGGCACTTTGAACTTGGACTTAAAGCCTCCAAATTGTAAGAATTGTAAGAATAAACTCCTATTTGTTAAAACCATCCCATTTGTGGTATATTTCTCATCAGAGCAGCACTAGGTAACCAGAACAGATGGCGTGATGGTTAAGTCTGTGTGTCAACTTGGCTGGGCCTGGTTGAGTGGCTGGGCAGCTGAATGTAGTATTCCCCATGATGAGACTGGTAATCAACTCTATGGTGGAATCGAGTGTGAGCAGCTGAGTAGCTACCTGCCTTAGGGATGTGGTCTGCTTTCTGTATATAAGAAGCCATGGGGCATGGTCTCTAGCTTATGGCACACTTAAACCCTGCATGTAGCTGTGTCATTGTTCAGCAGCCTGCCATGCTCTGCCAACCTTAGGACATTCAATAGACTTGAATTAATGGTCTGCTGTGTGGTTTGGTAACATCGGGGCTGTACCTTTTCAGTTTTTGACCTTGGGTTTGTCGGCCTCAGTAGCCAGTAACTGTATGAGTGGAGAGATACCTCTAGCTTCAGTGGGCCAGAAGCAAGAGGCAGACCCAAGGTCGAGGGGCTTTCACCCAGCCCTTCCAAGAGCCTGGCACTTGGAACTCTGACTTCTAGCCTCCTGAACTGTAAGAGAATAAACTCCTATTTGTGAAGGTCATCCTATTGTGGTATATTCTTGTCAGAGTGGCACTAGGTAACCAGAACAGATGGACACATGAGGGATGAAGAGGCAGAAGGTATGGCTGATGGGGAGAAAATGCCTATGAAAATTAGTAGTATTTATTGGTCTTAATTTTAAGGAAAGGATCTTTCCAAAAATTAAATTCTATAATGCATATATGGGTATTCACTGACAAGTCTTTCAACTTTTCAGTAACTTTGAAATTTTTTAACCTAAAATGATGGAAAAATTAAACAGCAGTATTCTCTTTACAGACAGCAAAAAATATCAAGAACAAAATATGACTGTCAGTGATTCAGAGGTGTGAGGGTACCCTGGAATCACAACAGCAGTGTCCATATCAAAGTATAAGCACAGAATGATAAAGAAAGCAGTCCAAAGCCACATTATTTATTTTTTTGAAATGTATATGCTCTGGTAGTGTAGTGCCTAAGGCATTTGACTGCTAACCAGAAGGCTGGTGGGTTTGAACCACCAGCCACTCCTTGGAAGGAAGATTGGGCAATCTACTTCCATAGAGATACTGCCTCAGAAACCCAAGGAGGGGTTGCTATGAGTTGAATCGACTCGACAGCAGTAAGTTTGGTTTTATTGGTTTATACCTTTAACAAGACACTGTGAAAATGACAAAATGAATATATCATGATAGAGAAAGCAGATAAATTGCCTGGGAATGTCCATACACTTTATTATATGTAAACTATAGCTCAACATAATTAATTTTTTTTGATACTGTAATCTCGTTTGGTATATATTTTTAGGATGACCTCATAAGAAAAATGATATAATCCAAAGAACAAGGAAGAATGGAGAAAAACTGATGTACTTGAATTTTGTTGTTGGTGAAGAATACTGAATACACCATGGACTGCCAAAGGGATGAACAAATCTGTCTTGGAGTATGTAACTGCCACATTCTTCACTGAAATCAAATGAATAATGTTTGAGATTTACAGGAAGAAAATTATGAACAGTGGCTTGTAAACAATCAATGCCGCCGTTTCCTTCAGGGCATGTTTCCTAATTTTTATGAACTGCAATTTTATTGTCAGAATTTTGATATTATGGAATAAAAACTATTGACACCTTTAATTTTCTAAGTCATAGAAGAAAATCCAAACAAAGGAAATAAGAGCCTAAACATCAAACATGTCCAAATGTTCAATTCTCTTGGTAATTATAGGGACACAAGATAAAAACCCCAATCATAACCCTAGTCATGAAAATTATTTAAAAATATGTAAAATTTAAATTTATAAACATTCACTTATTACTTGAATTTGTGTTCATAAAATATCTAATTTATAGAATATCATCAACAAGCAACACAGAGCATAATATACAGAAAATCTAACACATTCACAACTAAGATATTGGTGAGGTTGGCCTTGGTAAGCAGCCAGTTGGGCATAAGAGCACAGAGGAGCAACAAAAAAGGTTCATTTGACCCCTTTATCCAAAGCAAGGAAGATGAGCTCGTGAACAACAACCACAAAAACAGCAACAAAATTTAAAAGACCTCTGGTCTATGCTGGTAAATATTTTATACTTTTCTGCAAAGCTATAAATAATCAGCTCCCTGACAACAGCCTGTTTTCCCAAAGCTCCTAATTCTGCACAGTCAATGCAAACATGGACCTCGTCCTGTGCCCAACAGGCTACTTAACTCCTGGAGATGTGCTTCACCAGCTTGACTTTCCTCCTATGATAAAAGCTGCTCTCAACCATGACCAGTCAATGCACTGGATGGCATTCTGCCTCCCAAGCCTAGCACTACCTCTTCTAGTTACAATTAGGCCACTATTTTCTCCATACTCCAATTTTCTTTCCTTTACTCTGTTTACATTCCATGTTTAGGATCCATGTTCTGTAAACTGGGAAGAAGTCAGTGTGCTGTGGGTAATTTCTAGCATTACCTATAACCGCAATTTACCAATCTTTCACTTAGCTGACCAATGTTTATCAAGAGTCACTAAGCAAGAGGTATGGCATCTACAGTGCGATGGCAGGAAAGGGACAGAAGGCAGGAAGGCATCGTCAAGTTGCTCAGAGTTGCGCTGGAGAAAAAGCATCTGCATACTTGAAGATGGAGCCAAGAATCCGAAAAGGAATACACTGTGATTGAAACAAGTCTTTTAAACAGAACATGTGTTGTATGAACTCAGATCATTGCAGACTGGGATGATCAGAGACAGGGCTTAAGAGGGACTACAAGGATGTATGGACTTCAACCATGCAGTGAAAAGGGAGGGAGTGAGATGCTTCATCATCATGAAGAAGAAACAGTTAAAGTACAACCTATAAAGATGGAAATTTCTATTTTATTAATATCTATACATTCAAAATCTTTAGTGTTTAATAAAATCGGCTAATGAAAGATTAAAATTAAAAACAGTACTAACCATTGAAATATATAAAGAAGAAATATCTAATTTTTTTGTGTATTTATGAAGAAAGCATGCAAAATTCTCCAATTTATTAAAATATGAACTACTTACTCTCCTAGACTTCGGTCACAAAAGGTAAATGCATTTGGGAGAAAAACAACAATATTCAGTTATAGTATAAGAACTTAAAGTAGAGCATAACAAACTGCCAAGATGAATTTTATGCTCTGCTAAATAGTTCAATAGTTATTTTTCTAAAATCTACTAGGTACACATGTAGACACATTCCTTTATTGACAAGGAAGCAGATTTATGTTTTAATATTCAAATTATAATACTGACACTATAACTAAGGTACCACAAAATGACCCCAAAAATTTATAATAGTTTGTGTTTTCAGTAAGCAAAGAAAAACCACCACAAAGTATCACTGCTGATGTGTTAGCATATAGAGAACTCATTAAGTGAAAGTGATGATGCAAAAAAAAAAAAAAAAAAAAACCAAAACTAAGGTTTTTTGACCTATCAGAAAATGTCCATAAGACAACCTAAGTCCACATATCCTATTGAATACATAACTTTATACTTTATACACAAGACAGCATTGAAAGAGACTTAGGTGGTCATCTGTTACATATCTTAAATCGGCAAAGAGTCCACATACATAGTCAGGTAAACCAAAAGTTCTAGGAACAAAATGGTTTAAATAAAAGTGCTCCACATGACAAAGACACAAAGAGCTACCATATTTTAACACAAGTAACACACGCATTATAAAGTTTTTACAAATGGCACAAACCCTTGCACATTAGTTTCTTATGCATGCTACGTGAGTGTGCCTGTTATTTCCATGAGTGTGTTATATGTGGAAAATACTGTACTTTCCAAGCAATTGATAGAGCAAAAACGTTTATACACTGATTCTCCCAGGAAATAAACGTACTTTCTAAGACAGTTTTGTAAGACTCAGAACAAACTGTGAATACCTAGAAGGTACGGATTTTACATTCCTCCATCCCAAAGAGTTCTGAAACACGGGTATAAAATGAGTCCTTCGAATATAAATCCCCTCACCTCTTTCTGTTCAACTTGCAATGCTGATTTCAAAATATCTCGCAGCTGTATTAACTGCCTTCTTTCTTCATCCTGGGCCTGTTTGATCTTTTTTTTTTAAAAAAAAAAAGGGCAAGGTAAGGCTGAGGTGACAGTGACATGCTGCTGGAATTCACAGGGCATTTCAATATAAATGCAACAAATGACTCACTTCCTCACAATTTTAAACCTTCCCTCTAATCAAGACAGTTTAAGAACAGAAAGTACACCACTATGCTCTGCATGGCACTAGAGGGCTATTAGTTTCTCGGTAGCAAGGTACATAAACACAAGATTACACAGAAACAATATTTAAATGAAAATATTTGTTATAAGCAAACTGCCTCAACAGCAATGTGGGAGGGAAGCTACGCACTGTGTGAAGATCTGTTGAAAGTGTTTCAATGGAAGGTTTGAGGCTTTCAACTGCTTTCAGTCCATCTTGGAAAAAACTAGGGGAAAAAAAAAGGAATAAACATAAATTATAATTCATTAAGGAGAAAATAATTTTGTTACTGATTATGAAATTCCTGGGGAAAAAGAAGGATGAACAGGAGCTTAAAATACCAGGCAAACTAAGAATAAAATGATAGAGAAAAAAGGAATTGCAGTAAGTCTAAGTTTTTGTGATTTTTCTTAACCCACATAAAATGAGACCTAAATTTTCAGTTTATAATGAAAAACAGGATTCTACTGCTGAATGGGCTTTAGCAGTAGGACAAGTAGAACCAAGCTGAAGGGTTTGGTTCAGGGATCTCCTGCACATCCAAATGGAAGAGTCTGAGACCAGAAAGGACAAGGAGTGAAAACAAGAAGTAAGACACTAAAGGATTTCCGTGACAGGTAATAGAGTAAAGTCGAAATGAGAAGGAAAGCAGGAAAAAAAAAAAACAAGCAAATCTGATGCACATCAATGGCCATGTTCAGGCTACAGCATAGGAAAATGTGGTTGAAGTGCTTAAGATCAAATACGAAAAGGGATTTTTTTTTTTTAAATCTCAGAACTCAATGCCTGTAAAGTCATTTACAACAAGTGATTCAGGAAATACAACTGGCAACAGAAGCTAAACAACTTATTGTGCAGTAACAGAATGCCGGTGTTCAGCACTGCCTCTAAAACGTGCTGTGTGTAACTGTTGAGGAAGAATGAAGAAAAGCTTCTCATTGCACTGAGACAAAGTTCAAAACCTGTAACAAGGCCCATAACGCCTGTGTGGCCTGGCCCAGCCTATGCGTCCAGTCTCATTTCACACCATGTGCCCCCTTCACTCATTTAATTCTTTAGGTTCCTCCATTAGCCAGGAAATTCTTCCTGCATCAGGCCCTTTTCACGTGCTCTTTCTTCTAATGGCTTCTCCCTGAAGCAAGTTCACTTCACTTGGCTGACTCCCATTCCCTCTTCTTTTATTTATTTATTTATTTATTGTGATTTGGGTGAAGATTTACAGAGCAAATGCACTTTCCATACAGCAGTTCACATACACTTTCTTTCATGACATTGACCACAGTTACCATAATGCAACAGCTCCCCTCCCACTTCCTCCCAAGAGTTACCTCTTCCCTGTGTCCATCCCTCCATGGACTCCTGCCCCCTGAGCTGTCTC
>NW_006921612.1:7816920-7822833 GCF_000298275.1 Orycteropus afer afer
AATGGTTGTACCATTTTACAGGCCCACCAGCAGTGTATGAGAGTCCCAATCTCTTCACAACCTGGCCAGCATTTGTTATTTTCTGTCTTGTTGAACGATTACCTCTTCTAATTTCAAGTTAAATACCATCTCCTTTGTGAGCCTCCCATGACTCTGACATTAAATCGGGTCTCCTTGTTATAATTTTTCAAAGCACTAGGTATTTTTTCTTCAAAACACTTAAGCAAATTGCAACTATCTATTTGTTAGTGTGATCATTTAAACTGTAATTCCCCCATGAGATGTGAAGTTTCAATAGGATAAGGACAAGCCTGGAACATTTTAAGCACGTGTTATTTGTTGAATGAAGAAATAAATGGAGGAAGGAAAAGAAAGGATGGAAGGAAGGAAAGCAAAGAAAGGAAGGTGTCATTGTCATTTAGTGCTACTATAAGAGATATATCACAAGTGCATGGCTTAACAAATAGAAATTTATTCTCTTACAGTTTAAGAGTCTAGAAGTCCAAATTCAGAGTGCAGGCTCTAGGGACTGGGTAAAGCCCCCTCAATCTTGGGCTTCGGCTCTGCCTCTGTTATAGGCCCACTGGAACAAGTGAGAGGCTTCTTGTAACTCAGAAAACTGCAGGCTGCTAAGGTTGATGAACCCAAGGTCGGCAAGTAAAATAGCACAATCAGCAGGTCAGCAGGCAACATGGCAGAGCATTGGGACAATTCCAGGAATTGGAGATGAAGACTAGACCAAACACTGGATCCAAAGTGCCAAAAAGCTAAAGACCTTTCTCAAAGCTTCTACTCACATACTAGAAGCAGGCCACACCCCAAAGACAGCTCCTTTTCCACTGATCAGTGTTCCACAGCAGACTCCACCATGGAGGTAATTACAATTTCATCATGAGGAATAACTACATCCAGCTGCAAAGCCACTGCAAACCACAGCCAGCCAAGTTGGCACACAACCTTAACTACCACGGAAGAAAATAAGAAAGTAAGGAAGGGAGAGTTATCAACTTCTGCTAGTGTATGGTAAGGAGACTATCTTCAAAAAGTGAACAGGGTTTCACAGATGTTCATGTAAGGTGATGTTTATTTCTTTTAAACTAAGCAATGGCAATCTACTTCTGTAGTGGTATTGCCTTGGCAACCCAAGGTGGGGTCGCTATGAGTCGGGACCGACTCAACGGCACATAACAACAAACTGGTCCTGTGGGGCTTTCCCCACCCTAAGCGTGTCAAAGGTGGAGTTGTGAAAACAATGTAGTGTGATATTTAATACACTAATTCCATGTAGGAGGAAAGGGGAAAATATATACATGCACAGGGTACGGGTTATTAACCATCACTAGCTAGTTATTAGGAGTCAGAGAGGCTGGACTGTAAGAATTTTCTTACCTTAATATATGCTTCTTCTTGTTGTTGCTATTTGCTGTCGAGTCGCCCCCGACTCATAGCGACCCCTCCTTGGGTTTCCAAGGCAGTATCACTACAGAAGTAGGATTGCCCAACCTTCCTTCCGAGGAGTGGCTGGTGGGTTTGAACCGCCAGCCTTCTGGTTAGCAGTCAAGTGCCTTAGGCACTATGCTACCAGGGCTCCTTAATATATGCATAGTACTTTTTATTGTTATTCCCATATTTTACCTTTTTTTTTCTGAACATAGACTACACTATAATTTAGCAATTATACCAGTGTTATAATTATTTATCTGCACATGCTTCCATTGTTAGACTATGACCTCCTCAAGGACAGAAATGCCATATCTTACTCATCTCTCTGCCACCCCTCCCAGCCCAGTGAACAACACATAGCAGGGGATGCTTTCAAACTGCAAAGGAAATTTAGAAAGCCTAACTACAGAAATGTAGGAATGAGAAATTAAGCTTCTCTTGTCATTCAACACAAAGAAAATAAAAATCCTCACAACTAGACCAATAAGCAGCATCAGCACAGAGGAAAAAGACTGAAGTTGTCAAAAACTTCATATTAATTGGTTCTACAATCAACACCAATGAAGCAGCAGTCAAGACATCAAAAGATGTATTGCAATGGGCAAATCTATTGCAAAAGACCCTTTGCTGAAGAGCAAAGATATCTCCTTGAGGACTAAGATGCGCCTAATCCAAGCCATGGTATATTTTCAATTGCCTCATATAAATGTGAGAGCTGGACAATGAATAAAAAAAACAAGGAAGAGTTGATGATTTTGAGTTGTGCTAGTGAAGAATGCTGAAAGTACTCTGGACTGCTAAAACAATTAACAAATCTGTCCTGGAAGAAATCCAGCCAGAATGCTCCTTGGAAGAGAGAATGGCCAGACTTCATCTCACCTACTTTGGTCATGTTGTCAGAAGGGACCATTCCCTGAAGAAGGCTGTCATGCTTGGTAAAGTGGAGGGTCAAGGGAAGAGGAGAAGACCCTCAATAAGATGGATTGACACAGTGGCTGCATCAATGGGCTTAGGTATAGTAGGGATTGTGAGGCTGGCACAGGACTGGGCAGTATTTTGTTCTATTGTACATAAGGTCACTATGAGTCGGAGACAGCTCCATGGCATAACAACCCTTGTCATTAATTCTTCTGGTTCTTATGTTTAATTTTATTATGTAAACATTTCCTTAATCACTTCAAATTCTTGTGAAATTGGCAGAAAAAAGTGAGAGTAAGAGTAAGAGGAGGAGAAGGTTGAGAGAGGGATAAGGAGAGGGAGAGAGAGTGAGAGAATGAAAGAGAGTTAGTTCTAGGATACTGTTGTTAGTTGCTGTCAAGTTGATTCTGACCCATGGTGACACCATTTGTGCAAAGTAGATCTGCTCCATAGGGTTTTCAAGACTGTTACCTTTTGGAAGCAGACCCCAGCCTGTCTTCCAAGGCACCTCTGGGTGGGTCCTAACTGCCAGCCTTTCAACTAGTAGCCAAGTGCTTAACTATCTGCACAACCCAGAGAAGCATAATTCTAGGGTATTGTCAATTCTGACTCATAGCAACCCTCCAGGACAGAGCAGAACTGTCCCATGGGGTTTTCTAGGCTGTAATCTTTATGGTTGGTGTGTAAATCTGAAAAATAGTAGTATTAATGGGTCTTCCTTGTAGGTGTATGGATATTATTCTATCACTGACAGCATTGTACTTCAGGACAGATCTTGAAACATCCTTTGTAATGATAAATGTCATGCTATTCCTCTTCAATTTGTCATTCCTGGCATAGTAGATCATATGGTTGTCTGATTCAAAATGGCCAAAACCAGTCCATTTCAGCTCACTAATGCCTAGAATATCAATGTTTATGCATTCCATTTCATTTTTGACAACTTCCAATTTTCCTAGATTCATACTTTGTACATTCCATGTTCTGATTATTAATGGATGTTTCCAGCTGTTTCTCCTCAATTTGAGTCATGCCATGTCAGTACATGGGAGGTCCTGAAAGACTTACTTTATATCATTAAGGTTGGTTCTACCCTGGTGAGGCAGCTCTTCCCCAGTCCTATTTTGGGTGTCTTCAAACCCAAGGGGCTCATCTTCCTGCACTGTTGGAGAATGTTTCTGAACTATTCATAAAGTTGTGCAGTAATGTATCTGACAGTGTTTCTCTGCTATTCATAAGGTTTTCCCTGGCCAATTTTTCAGAAGGGGATGGCCTCCTCCTTCTTCCTAGTCTGTCTTAGTCTATAAGCTGCATTGAAACCTGTGTACTATGTGCAACTCTGCTGGCGTCTGAAACACCAGTGGCACAGCATCAAGCCTCACAGCAACGCTATGCAAGGACCTTTAAAACATAACCACTTGGATCCACCAGGTTCCTGAGTGGTACAAATGGTTTGCTCTTATGGCTACTAACCAAAAGGTTGGTGGTGTTTTGAACCCACCCAGCAGCACCATGGAAGAAAGGCCTGGAGATCTGCTTCCATAAAAATTAGAGCCAAGAAAATCCCAAAGAACTGTTCTCCTCTGTAATACATGAGGTTGGGGTTAGCAGGAGTTGGAACCAACTTGAGAGCAACATGTTTGAGGTTTTTTGTTTGTTTAGATTCATACTTCCAAGTTCCCACTAAGATACCTTCCCAAACATGGGTGGCCTCTCCCTCTCTGAACTCCCATGGCACCTCGTTCAGTCCTCTCTTATACCCTTTACAACATCATACAACATTTATATCTGTTGACCAATCTGCTTGTCTGCACCCTGCCCTGCCCCTCTCACCACAGCAATCTTCTCCAGGGTACCTGGGCCCATGTCTCACTCAATTCTGTATCCCAAGTTGATCAAGCAACCACTGGGCAATACTGGTACTCTCAACACCACTTTTTGTTTGTTTTATTCGTATTTTAAAGACTGCTCTATTCAATCTTCATAAGCAAAAAAACTAATAAGACACATTTTCAGGATCGTTCAGAACTACGTAGAGATATAAATTCTTTCCTTAAGTGAAAGAGAAGACAAACATGACATATTCTTCAAAAACACTTAGAGTAATAAGCAAAAATGAGAAAAGAGCAAAACAATGCATATCTACATAGTTCTAGGAGTCCCTGGGTGATGCACACCTTTTAATGTGCTCAGATGTTAACCAAAAGTCTAGAGGTTCAAATTCACCCAGAGGTGCCTCATAAGAAAAGACTGGTGATCTACTTTAGGGGGAAAAAAAAAATTCAGTCATTGAAAACCCTATGGAACAGAGTTATTCTGACACAGATGGGGTCACCAAGACCCAGAACCAACTGGATAGTAACTGGAAGAGGAAGCAGTTCAACACCCAGTGAAGCTGCCAGAATCTAGTTTCCAAAAAATAGCCTCTTCACAACTCAGAGAACAAGAGCATGTCAAAGTAAAGGTGCAGGTTAAGTAAGGATGCCTCTGCTCATCAGGGCACAGTACTCATCAAGCAAAAGTGTGCTTTTGGTAGTGAGAAGTGGAGAGAGGGATGTTAAATGAGGGAGTGCAAAGGGACCACCATGTGTGGTGTACCATATGCACGGCTACAGACTCTGTTAGTCTAATGGCTGTGACTCAGGCCCCACATTTTGTAATATATATATATATATGAATAAAGAGAGTCCAAGCTGTTTAAATAATTTGAAGAGCATGCAGTGTATATTTTCTCTCTCTCTTCCAAATAGGAAGTAATGGAAGATTCATCATTTTAAAAGGTTACTGAGCTCATGCCCATAAAAGGTCAACTGTTTCACTCTTCCACAAGTGGTCTGTTGCTACCCAACTGATCAGTTTGGGCAAAATAAAGCGAGAGAGAGAAAAAAAAAAAAAGGAAATCCCAGAATAGCATCTTAGAAATAAAATATCAGCAAGGAAGCGACCCACTTCCTAAAATGCTTTGCATAAGGTTACAAGGATAGGAACTGAAGAAATACTTAGTACATTAATCACAAAGTTAGCATTTTAACTCTTTGTGAAATAATTCATCTTGAATATTCTACAAACTAAAGCTCTTTCTCACCCTGTGAGACTGTTTTTCCAAGTGCAGAGCTCTTCATTTAACCTGGGATGAATCACTCAGCTCATCTTCCTTTGCCGTTTGACCTCAACTGCATTAGAAATGCATTGTCATCAAAGATTAAGAATTCCAAAGCAGACCTCAGTTCCATTCAACAGTGCAACCGACTTCTACATGTGTCAGACAAGTGCACCATGCACTGTAGATTACAGCAAAACAAAACACACAGTTCCTTTCCTTATACAGTTTACAGTCCAGTGGGAGATAAAGACATAGGTATAGTGGTAACACAGAAGGAAGAGAGAGAATTTTATCACTGAAAGACAAGAATGATTTCGGGGAGGCGGGGCAAGATGGCGGACTAGGCAGAAGGATTGCACAGACCCTCTTCAACAAAGAAAAGGGAAACCAATTAACACAGACATAGAAGATAATCTTGGAACCCTGAGCCTTGAAGGAAAGGATGCAGA
>NW_006921612.1:7835595-7877293 GCF_000298275.1 Orycteropus afer afer
AAAAAAAAAAAATGACTCTGTTGGAAACTTTTGGCTATATAAAGTATTTTATTTTTATTTGTAAATTCTGGGATACACCTCTTTTGTAACAGTAAAATTTATAATCAACTTTATAATAAACTTAAAAAAAAAAAAAGACAAGAATGATTTCAAGGTAGAAATTACATATGAACTAGGTCTTAGTGTTGGACAAAAGTTGGGGAGGAAAGCACAGAAGGAACAGAATGACATGTTGTTGTTATGTGCCATCGAGTCGGACCCGACTCATAGCGACCCCTTCTTGGGTTTCTGAGGCAGTATCACTACGGAAGTAGATCGCCCCATCTTCCTTCTGAGGAGTGGCTGGTGGGTTTGAACCACCAGCCTTCTGGTTAGCAAGCAGTCAAATGCCTTAGGCACTATGCTACCAGAGAATGACATTACAGAAAAAGAACAGTGTGTGCAAAGGTACATCATTGTGGGGACAGACACGTTCAGGGAAAGATAAGTAGATCAATGTAGCATTCTGATCTCCAAAACATTTCTCAACTCAGTCCACTACCCTTCATTCACATCCACTGTCACAATCTATGCGAAGACATAATCCTACCTGCCTTCACTAGGGTGGGAGCTGTCCACTAAGTGACCATCCCACATCACTCTTGTCTCATCCAATTCCTTCTCCACGGAGTAACTTTGTTAAAATAGAAATGGATTCAGAGAAGCTTTCCCTGATGTTTCCAATTACCACGACTCTCTTTATCTCATCAAAGGTTTGATTTTTCACAGCCATGTTCACTACCTAAAACTATTTTATTATATTTATTCATTTGCCTCCCCACAAAAAACTAAAGGACTATGAAAGTAAGAACTTTGTTTCCCCCCTCACCCTATTACCAGACCCTCAAATAGTGCCTGGCATATAGCATGAGCTCAGTAAATACATACTAAATGAATTTCCTGATTAAAACTTTTCAAGAGTTTCCCAGTACACTTAGAATAAAATCTCAAACCTTTAAAATTCTAGCATCTAGTCCAGTGCCTGACATATAGCACATAGTTTGCTGGATGAATAAGGAAAAGAACCCAGGGCCTGTTTACATTAGTGAATGGGTGTCAGGGCTTAAATGTAGGATGAGGGCTAGGAGAGAAAACAAGGCTGAGAGATGAGGTCCAGATTGTAAAGGATTGATGGTGGTGTAGTGTCTAAGGCATTTGACTGCTAACCAGAAGGTTGGCAGTTCAAACCCACCAGTCCTCAGAAGGAAGATCGGGCAATCTATTTCTGTAGTGATACAGCCTCAGAAACCCAAGGAGGTGTCGCTATGAGTCAGCTCTGACTCCACAGCACATAACAACAACATGGTACTTTCAGTATTCTTCACCAACACCACAACTCAAAAGCACCAACTCTTTTTCGTAGCATAATAGTTAAGTGCTCAGCTGCTAACAAAAAGGTTAGCAGTTAGAACCCACCAGTCGCTCTGTGGGAGAAAAGACTTGGTGATTGATTCCCACAAAGATTACAGTCTGTAAAACTCTATGAGGCGATTTTGCTGTCCCTACAGGGTTGCTATGAGTCAGCATCAACTCCATTGAGTCACAACAACAAATATATATAATGGTGCTCTAGTGGTGCAATGGTCAAGCACTCAGCTGCTAACTGAAAGGTTGACAGTTCAAACCTACCCAGCAGCTGTCACATGGGGTCGCTATGAGTTGGAATTGATTCGACAGCACTCAACAAGAATATATATGGCAAAATTGAGTCCTTGAGGTAATCCTTGAATAGGAAAGTTTCTCATTCTCTTCTACACACAGTCTCCTTTGCTTTTCACTATCATTTGCTTTATAGGATAAGTACTATATGAAAGCATTTTCTTAATTTAATGTACTGAATTAACATCATCTCATTTCCCTTTTAACAAAAAAATCTGCGTCAAGTGTTAGATCACATGAGTATGTGCCTCTTAAAAAAACAAACAAAAGAGCAAAAATAAATAAATATATCTAATAAATATTATGGACTGAATTGTGGCCCCCCCCCCCACCAAAACTATGTGTTAGAATCGTAACCTCTGTACCTGCGTATGTAATCCTATTTGGGAATATTCTTTGCTAATAATGAGGCTACTATTAGTGTTAGGTGTGCCTTAAACCTAGTAACTTTTGGGGTAGAAAAAGTACAGATAAGACACAGAAACAAGTTAGCACAAACAGGTAAAGACAGATGTCATGGGGAGATCATCAAGAAGCCAAGGAACGCTGAGGCTACAGAGCTGAGACAAGTATCTTTCTCCAGAGTTGACAGAGAACCTTCCCCTAGAGCCAGGATTTGGACTTCGAGCTTTCCAAACTGTGAGAAAATAAATTTCTGTTCTTGAAAACCACCCATTTGCAGCACTTCTGTTACAGCAGCACTAAGAAACTAAGACAATAATTACTATATATTTTTATAGTGTATGTTTTTTTTAATTCAGATATAATTCTAATGCTATAAGAATTATCCTTTAAAACTGTACAAATAAGTGCTTTTTAGTATATCCACAAAATTGCAACATCATATCACTATCGAATTCCAGAATATTTTCATCACCCCAAAAAGAAACCCTTGTACACATTAGCAGTCACTCCCTATTCCTTCCTCTCTGTAATCCCTGGCAACCACTTTCTGTCCCTATGGATTTACCTATTCTGAGACTTTCATATAAAGTAAATTACACAGTATATGGTTCTTTGTGCCTGGATGCTTTCATTTAGCATAATGCATTCAAAGTTCATCATGTTATATCACGTATCAGAACCTCATTCCTTCTACTGTAGATTTTTAAGTGTGCTTATTTTCCTTAACAAAATACTATAAGCCTATTAGATATAGCCATAAAAAGAAAAACATTTAAAATAAGATGAAAGAAATAAAGAAAACTTACTTGCATTGGGCATGAAAATATTTTATCAGATTCTGAAGTAAATCCACTCCCTTTTTGATCTTAATTTCATTGACTTTCAGCAGATACTGTTTAAAAAAAAAAAGTTAATGTCACAAGATTATGAGCTTCTAAGGACAGAAATTATCCCATCATACTTGGGAGCTCTGGTAGCATAGTGGCTAAGGCACTTGACTGCTATAACCAGAAGGCTGGCGGTTCAAACCCACCAGCCACTCCTTGGAAGGAAGATGGGGCAATCTACTTCTGTAGTGATACTGCCCTGGAAACCCAAGAAGGGGTCACTATGAGTCGGGTCCGACTCGACGGCACATAACAACAACAACACTTCTATGATATTTTTTAAAACAGGCAGAGCTCATAGTAGATACTTCATAAATAATTTTGAGCACCATAGGTAAATACTTCTTTAATTTGGTGCTGTACAAATTACCTTATTAGGTTCTTATGTCAGGTTCTTAAATGTTTACTTGCCAAGAACTTCATGTAATAAGACATTTTATTATCTTAACCTACTATGCAAAATTCTTACTCTAGTTGCACAGAAGAAAGAATGAGAATGATTAGAATGAATGGGATTGCTAATCATCTTGGATATTCCTGTTCACACATTTCTGTCCCAGTTTCCCTTCTTTAGGCAGGTTATTGTCTAGAAAATTAACTGCTAATCTTTGTGGCTGAGACCCTGTCACCATGTCTCTAATTCTAAGACAGAAAAATTCTTAATCCCCCTACAAGTTAAAAAAAAAAAAAAAGTGACAGTGATAAAACTGAATTTTGAGTTGAATTAAAACCATTTTTACTTGGTGAATTCATTAACTAAGACACCAGGAGGCCTTGGGGATCTACAGTACCAACATCTGAAAATATGTTTGTTCCTTCTTAAAGATTTACAGGAACAGAGACTCCAAAAATTCCCTATCCCTTCGAATGACAGAGCAACAGGAAGTGATATAAAGAACCCAGAGTACAACTCTAAGACCAAGTGAACTAACCACTGAACCATGGTGAGCCCCACATGCTTCTCATCTGTAAAACTGAGCTCCCAGGTTTGTTGAACAATAGGACAAGATGGGAAACTGCTCTGAAACTGTTCTATAAAGTTTCTTTTTGCCTGTAACCTCCTCCTTTGTGATTTTTTTTTTTTCTTTACTGCTGGTTAATAAGATGTTTGGTAATGTATCAAAATTTAAAATGTACATTTTAAATTTAAGAACCCTGGCAGAGCAGTGGTTAAGTGCTTTGCTGCTAACTGAAAAGTCAGTGGTTCAAACCTACCAGCTGTTCCATGTAAGAAAGATAAGGCAGTCTGCTTCCATAAAGATTGTTGTTGTTGTTATGTGCTGTCGAGTCGGACCCTACTCATAGCACCCCTCCTTGGGTTTCCGAGGTGGTATCACTACGGAAGTAGATTGCCTAACCTTCCCTTCCCAGGAGTGGCTGGTGGGTTTGAACCGCCAGCCTGGAAATCCTATGGGGTAGTTCTACTCTGTCCTATAGAGTCACTAAGAGTCAGCATCAACTTGATGGCAATAGGTTTGGTTTTTGGTTTTGTATCCTTTGACCCAGAAGTTCTTACTTACAAGAACTTATTCTAAGGAGATAATTACAAAAGTTTACAAAGATGAACAGAAAAGAAAGTTCATTGCAGTCCTGTTTGTAAAAGTGGAAAATGACAATAACGCAAATGCAATGAATGGGGAATTAAAGTTTGGAGTATCCCACACCAATTTAAAAAAAAAAAAACCCTGCAAATATTATGTAGCCAATAAAGCAGAGACTTTTTGACATGGAAAGATGTTCATGTCATAGTAAAGAGTAACTAATAAAGTTAGGAAACATTAGTAGAGAATTATTCTTTTTATACAAATTATTTTTATGGATGTATACATTAGGATGTATCAAAGATGCTCAACTGCATGTCAAAGTGGGTATCTTTTTATATGTAAAATTTGGAGTAATTTTTACTTTAGTTTTTATAGTTTTTGGCATTGACCAATTTTCTTAAACAAAAAGTATAATCATAATCCTTTTTATATTTATTAAAAAAGCAAGATAGAATTTCTCACATCTTCCTCACTTGCAGAACACTATCTATTTAACATACCAATTTCTTCTTAAATTTATTTTGAAGAAAAGTTTCCACAGCTTTAAAATAAAAGCCTGGAGACCACTCTGCTAGATCAGATTTTGTGCAACTAAATTTTAAACACATAAACACCACCAAGTATTTACAAAGCTTGAGAACTTCAGTTTAAGGAACAGGTTACACAATTTTAAAGTGAATTTAACTGGGCCAACATAATTCTCTTTCAGATGTGGTAATGTCAGCTAGCTGCTTTTCTCCTTGTGGAAAGCCCTTTACAGCTCATGTCTATTCGACCAATTTCTATGCCCTTCAAAACAATCCAACATCAATGTCTCCTCTTCTGGAAACCCATCAAACTCCAGGTAACTATTGGTTAAGTCCACGTATGCTTCTCTTATTGCACTGTAATTATCTGTGTGGTCTGAATCCCCACTAATGTGTTACTTATGCAGAGGCTAGCATCCTGTTGATGTGGACACAGACTGTGGCCCAACCATCACCTGTGGACTGGCTCAAGTATATTATTACTTGCAGGCACCATCTATAGTAAATTTCCAATAAAATGAACTATTTTACCAGTCTACACAATCTATTCACCTAGACACAGAAGAGGAAAAGTAACCAGTGCAAGGTGCCTACCATGGAAAGCAAGGACACAACTGAGTATGTGGAACTCAGTGCTCCTCACTCCTCACTCCTCACTTAAAGATTCTGCTAACAGCATACTGATTGCATTTGAAAATTCTGTAAGCATTTTAAACAAGCAGTCTTGCAAAATTTAAGTAAACAGATTTCTTTCTTACTAGCCAAAAAAGAAGGAGCCCTGGTGGTATAGTGCCTAAGGCATTTGACTGCTAATCAGAAGACTGGCATTTCAAATCCACCACCTACTCCTCAGAAGGAAGGTTGGGCAATCTACTTCCGTAGTGATACCACCTCGGAAACCCAAGAAGGGGTCCCAACTCAATGGGAGTGACAACCACCCACCACCAGCCAAAAAGAGAAGGAGCTCCAGTGGTGCAGTGGATAAGGAATTTGGCTGCTAACCAGAAGGTCAGCAGTTCAAACCTACCAACCACCTTGTGGAAGGAAGATGGGGCAATCTACTTCTGTAAAGATTTACAGTCTCAGAAACCCAATGAGGCTGACTGAGTCGGCATCAACTCAATGGTGGTAAGTTTTTTTTTTTTTAAGCCAAAAAGAAAAGTGCAATCTAAACACACATGCACATACCATTCTCATTATTTGCAAACCAGTTTATTTAATTTGAATCTTGATTAAATGAAAACAATGCCTACTTTTAAATAAGGCACTAGTTTACTAATTTGTACCTTGTATTGTTTCATTTGATTTTTTTTCACAGTAAGGGAAATAGGCCAGGAAGGTATTATTATTATTATATATGATGTCTGTCTACAAAACAATGTGTGTATAAAAACATCCACTCTCCAAATTATCTACAATACCACTTCTGAGTTTAGTTAACTTTCTAAATACCCACTCAATGCAATGAACAGACAGAATAGAGGAACAAAAAAAAAAAAAATGAAGCATATAAAAACAAAAAATAAAACAGGAGATGTAAACACCACCAGAGCTCCTTATTAGATCAATAATAACATTAAATGTGAATAGATTCAACAATCTAATCAAAGGCAGACAATCATACTGGATTAAAAAAAACATGTTCCAATTCTATGCTGTCCACAGAAGACACACTTTAGATTCAAAGATACAAATAAAATAAAAGAATGAAGAAAAGATTTATCATGCAAACAGAAACCACAAGAAGCTGGAGAAGCTATATTAATATCAGACAAACAGGTTTTATAACTTTCTATTGCCATCCCTGATCTCTGGGACTAATTCTCCTCTTCCAACCACGTAAGAGTTTTACATTTAAAAACTTGTTTAAATAAAAGCAAGCTAAACTCTTGCTACAGTTAACAAACAGAGATTCCAACATCAAAGAGAGTTAACTGCCTCTGGGATTAGCTTTGCTGTTGATTGCTTAGTGGAAATCAAGAGCTGGTGAATCCAGTTCAATACCTGTCACAGGTATTTTGTAAATATCTACATTCTGTAAATTTAAAAAAGGAGGTATGCATTGCTCCAAGAGAGAACACACTTTCCATCAAGGGAATGTGATTTACAAGCATTAAGTGAGCCATCAGGCAGAGGCGTGAGCTGTTTCTACAGCCCATTTTACAAATGGACCCACAAGTAAGGCATGTAAAAAGCTGGGAGCAGTGGCCTTTGTGATCTGGATGGTCTCTGATATTTTTTCATCCCTGTACCTCCAAGCAGAAATATTTTCTGAGAGGGCCTGTCCTGTCATTTCCCCCTCCCCACAGCAAGGGCTCAGGTGCACAGAGGTAGCAGAGCAGAGAGGAGTGCCCCAGGCTTCTTGGACCTCTTGACCTTGATGGCATCCTTGCAACTAAGCAAGTAAAAGCTGGGTGGGAACATTTCAAAAAGACAGGGAGTGCTCCCCATAATATGACCTCACATACTTTAACAAAGAGAAAAACATGGGCTGTCATCTTTCAGGCTGGATTTTTTCCAGCTGGCTTCTCACTCCCTGTACCTGGGTCACAGACTCTATTGGTACAATGAAAACCCAAATGCCTCATTTAAAAAACACCTAAGGAGTGAGCATTTTTAATTAAATCCAGTGAGAGGAGATGGGATTGAATGTGTTTGCATGTGATGTCAGAAAGGGCACTTTTTATGCAGAAAGGGCACTTTTTATGTTTATTTTGTTTATCTATCTTTAATAGAAAATTAGGATTAGATTAACCTAACCCCAGTCTCCAGAAGACTAGGATTCCCCTGTTAAAATAAAATGTCAGCAAGGGAGACAAATGGAGTCCAATAATAAATTTGTGTTTTCTTTGGAGGGACTAGTGAAGGTCAGGAGATAAATGCTTACAGATACTTATGTACCTTCTGCCCCCCCGACCCCCATCAACCCTTGCATGAGTTCACACCCAGGTGACAGTTGACTGCCTTGCAGCCTTGGCCTGGAGACCCTGTTATTTCCTAGCATCTTACCTCACACATCTGTAGCTGGAAGAACCGCCTCTCCTTTTCCATCTCTTCAGCAATTTCAGCCCCACTTATTTCAGTACGAATCATCCCGTGGAGCTTGGCATGTTCCTTTTTCTCCTTTTCTATTTTGGTTCTAAGCATGAAGAGAGCAAGGATAAATCAGGATGTGTCTTGGCAGAGTATTTTAGATTGGACAGCTTAGAAGATATCCTACTGACCACCCTGCTAAGACAAATGCTCACCATACATTTTCAGGCAGGACAGCTTCTTAGACTATGTGAAAGGAAAATGCATTTAGCCATAAAAATATTAAAATTGGTCTTTCTGCTACATATTCAACAAATACTTCCTAAGCATTTGTACTTTATGCCAGACTCTGGGCCAGCAGAGTTCCCAGGGTCAGAGGAGGTAGCCTTCCTTAAAGATTTTTCAGTAATAATATTCTATGAGTCTGTCTATCCTGTGAATAGTCCTTAGGGAATCCTTTTCCAATAACTATTCCCCATCTACTATTTCTCTTCTCATGCTTTTTCCCTATTCCTCTTTCTTCACTTCCTCTCTCTCTTCACTTAGGAAAGGCTTGCCAGTTCTCCTACTTTGATCTAGGACAGTGCTTATCACTTTAGGAGAACAAACCACCTTTTCCTTTTTTAAACTGTGTTCTCCATTTCATACTACAATAATGTCAAGTGTACAACTCAAAGTATAAACTGACCAACTAGAGAATGTCCAAAGAAGAGTCACCATAGTGAAAAGGAACCACAAAATCTTATCAGGTAAAAATGGTTTATAATAACTGTGAATTTTTATTTTGGAGAAAAAGGACTTAACAAAAGCAATAGAAAGTGCTCAAAAATATAAAGACTGCCATGAAGAAAGGGGAGTAGACGTTTTCTGTAGCACCTCAAGGTAGACACTAGAAGACATAAGGCAGTATTTTCTTAAAAAGTTGTTCAGCAATGAAATGGGCATTTTGGGGTCCTAGAGAGTTCCCTATCATGGAAGTGGGATGTTAAAGATGAGGCAAGAATTACAGTTTCTAATCTTTCTTTCTTTAATTTGGAGCACAGTACTGTGTGCACAGGAGGTACTCAACAATGATGAAGTAAGTAAATAAGAATATAAACAAACAAGAAAATAAACAACAACAAAAAAAAATACCCATTTGGTGGGCATGCTGGTAAATGAATTCATGCATTGGGGAGGAAATTGACTAGAGGGCCTATGAAATCTTTGGGACTGTAATTATGTAACTCCAAGGTTGCCCCTAGCACCACCTCAAACAGACTAAGACACAGTCCAGACATAGGTAATTTCTCTTAATAATCAAGCAGGGAATTACTGCCTAGGAATTGTAAACACATCTTTAACATTTGTTAAAGAACATAATGCCTCTTGGGATAAATGAATCTCACACATAATGGGCAAAAAATTACTTCCTTTATTTATCCTAGAATTACTCCAAGTTTTAAAAAGTATCTTCCCCTCATTTTGTGAATAATTCTTTCCCTGCTCTATCTGCGTGTATCTTAATTTTACAGAATTTGATCTCATTCCCTCATCAAACCTTTCTTTACAGAACCAGGAGTCTCTCCTTCAGAAACCCCTTTATGCCTTTGACCCCGTAATGCACAGAATCATTTCATTTAAGGTGCTTGAGGGTGGTAGTGAGAACAAATGAATGGAAGTCAGGAAATCCATTTCCTAGCCCTAGCTCAATTATCCTCTTACAGTTTGACCTGCAGCAAACTACCCAGTCTTGGTTTCCCATATGTAAAGTAGGAATGGTAATCCTTATTCTATATACTTCATTCAATTGTTACATAGATAAAGGATGGGAAAGGTCTAGAGATGGTAGGTTTGGAGCCTTTCTGGGCTGACAGACCTTCAAGGTATTCTAGTTTAACACTATCTGTGCTTATATATGAATATATACCATTAAGGAAAATCCAGAACTCAGGGATCCAAGCAACTTCACGTGCAAAAATTTAAGATTTCCGTGGATGGAAGGAGTATCAAAGGTTTGGTATTACTTGATTTGAGCTTTATGACCCTACACCATTGAAATGATAAACAAGACCTTTTTATTTAAAAAAAAAAAAACCTCAAGTAAATACTTGTAGTTACAACTGAAATAATGTTCCTTAACACCTCTCCCTTTACCAGATGGCTTCATAATAAACTTTCTATTTTCAGACAATTCTACATTATTAGCCTATGTATAGCAACCACAAAATAAACACAAGGCATTTAAAAATATTTTCTATTTCTCAAGTATTTTAAATAACTGAAACCACTATTCCCCACAAGCACCAGCTCATTTCTAGCTAGCTCAATTCTCTCTGTTCTAGGAATGAGAAATTATGAGTGGAAATGCTAAAACAACTGTCTGAAGTCAACCACTAGCGGTCCTGTCTTCAGTGGAAACTGTGGTACATATCTAAGAATCAGGGAGCCCTTGTGGTGTAGTGCTTAAGGCATTTTTGACTGCTAACCAGAAGGCTGGCGGTTCAAACCCACCAGCCACTCCTCGGAAGGAAGATGGGCAATCTACTTCTGTAGTGATACTGCCTCAGAAACTCAAGGGGGGGTCGCTATGAGTCGGATCCGACTTGACAGCAGCGAGCTTGATTTTTGTTTTTTATCTAAGAATCAACTAACTCATTCTTTATGTTCTTTTTTGGCAGATGAAGCAATCAAACAAAGCTGAAGGAGACTGATGTTCCAACAATTTCTCTTTTCTTTCTCTAAACCCAAAGGGACTGATGTTGCAGGGAAATAGAGACACAAAGCTAAAAGCAGATGGTTTTCACAAATCACCAAGAAGATACAGTCCAAAAACTATACTGCTGTTTTCATAAACAGTGATGAAATGGAAGAAGTGTTTTAAAAAAGCAGAAAGGAAAGAAACACCTTGTGAGAAAAAGGGACAAGGGAAACTTGTTTAAAGAAGTTAATATAATGGAATTTAGACAAACAACCTGGGAAGCATTTGACATTACAACAAACCACAGCAATATGATTTTAGGTGAATTCTTTCCTGGATTAAGGTTTATTTACATAATACTTTTAAATAATAAAAGCTGGATTTGAAATTAAAATCTTCAATTACCTACACTTATTTTTGTTCTTTAACAAAAGCACTTACATTTTTGTTTCATAGTCCTTCCAAGCTTTATCAAAAGGTTTTTTCAGATCCTGTAAACAGACAGGCATAAATTAAACATAACTAATCATTAACTTCTATGAATGATAAATGTACTTATCCCTAGATTAGTCCTGAGAGGAACATTAATAGTTGCAATAAATGATGTATGTGATCTCATAAAGAATAAATAATGTAGCACAAGATTTTAATAAGATATACTGGTAGCATATTTTTTTTCCTCCCCTCTTTTTAAGTTTTTATTAGGAAGCTTACATACCAAGTACATGGAAAAGTAGAGAATCATATAATGTGCCCATCAGCCAGTTATAACAACTATTAATCATGGCCCATCTTGCTTTACCTATCCCCTGCACTAGGATTATTCTGAAACTAAACCCAGAAAGATTAATCTGCAAATATTTCAGCATATCTTTCTAAAAGAAAGGGACTCTGACTTTTTCTATTAACATATGAATCTCTCCAACAAATATAATTCTGATATAGGTCCCCAAAAATAAGAACATAAAAGTCATCTACATCCTCCTGGGGTTTCCCTACTCCATTGTTTATCTGGTCCTTAAGACCTCATACTCTCTGATAAAGTCTGGCTCAAAAAATTACTAAGCCACTAGAAATTCTATCAACTGGTCCCTACCTCTTCATGCTCCTTTCAACAGGATTATACTGGGGGACAGAAAATGTGGGTTTTTTTTTTTTTTTCTTTTCTTTCATTATTTATTTATCTACAACTCTTTATTGACTTTATGGCAAGTCTAACCTTCAGATTCTGGCACATAAGGTTTTTCATAAACTAGCCCCACCCCAACCTCCTAAGCCTTATCTCCCACAACCGGTACCTCTCCTGACTCACTGCTTTGAGCTACACTAAAAGTCTGATACATCAGTGTTGATTCATGCTTCCATTTATTTGCATATGTTTTCCTCTCTACCGAGAATGCCCTTTCCTCACATTTTTTTTTTTTTTTTCTGGCTAACTTAGCTGACATGTCCTCTGGAGCCCCACTGTTCCTCAAGGTCTTAGCAGCTCTCTGGGCATATCTTTTTTCCTAGTACACACTATAAATGAGCTACTGAGGCCTCTGCAGCAATCCCCAAAATTGGCCACACTACATAATATATGATCCTGACCTAGACGGTAATCATGTGCAGATCCAAGAGAAGAACTCATGTCTCCTAAGAACTCAAGGCACAATCATCTTCCTTTCATAGCTTACATCTGTTTGTGCCAATGATATGCAGAAGCAACTTACTGCTCAGCATATTGTACTCTCTATCCCCTTTTCTCACATACTTGTGAAACAATTCACAACTTAAGTGTTTATAAAGCAGCAAGACACTTAAACAACAAACATCTTTGGAGGACAGAAACATGAAGTTGGTCATTGCGTTCCTAATGTAGATTTTCCCCATCAGGGAAATATATCCCTGCAAGGAATCTTTTTTCCACTGGTAAACCAGTGACTCACCAGTTAGAAAACCAGACCAAGAATAGCAAAAGGCCATCCTGCCATCCCAATTAAAATAATATAGGCTGCCTGCCATATAGGCGAATATTACTGTGATTCTACAGTATATAAAAAACTGTCACCCAATGATAATGATCTTTAAATATCATACCCCTTTTACTCCTTTTAGGTCTCCCTTCAGCAAACTGTCCAAAGGGAAGGAGATTATGTTGTTCATATTCTGAATCTACAAAACAAACACAAAAAAGGATACTTACTTGATTTCCTTTTTATTGTAAAGAAAGAATAACGAGGTTGTTACAACATTTGATAATAATTAACTTTCGCTTAACTGATCAGTACAAGAATGATAGCCTTATTCATTCTTACATCTTTATAATGATTCTATCTTACAAATGAATATATGACTAATGAAAAGTCTAAATCTGTTTATTTTCCACAATAATAATAACCTTCTATTATCAAGCCATGAAGTTTGTGAAAAGATGATCATGACAATGAAGAAAAAATATTTCAAACAATTTTAATGAAACAATCACTTTAAAGAGACTGGTATAAAAGAAAACATTCACTTTCTACTCTTAATCACTGCTCCAATCAAGGATCAAAGTGCTGGAGCTGTGCTTTTGGTCAATTTCTCTGCGACCCCAAACCTCAACAGACACCCTCCTCAAGCTCAAGCTATTCTCCCTAGCACAGCTCCTAAAAGTGGGAAAACAAAAGGAAAAACAGATCTAAGGGGACTTCTGTTTCCTGTGACTGCAGATAAGTAAATGTTGAGTGAGAATGAGAAAAGAAATTGTGTGTGTGTGTGTGTGTGTGTGTTGCTGGGGAAAGGAGATAAATGAGAGAAGGAGGGGCACAAGTCCTGGTACCCCTTGTTCTTCTCCCTTAAGAAAGAAGACAAGAGACTGGTGACTTAACAACTTGTCACTACGGATTAAATAGAGTAGAAGCAAAAGGTATGTTTGTCCATGGTAATCAAACTCTACTGACAAAAAAATATCAATACTCAGAGCAAGCAAGGATTCAAATGTGAGCAAGCTAAAGGATACAAGCCTCACTTAAGAAAAAACTTCAAGTATGGATTTAGTGTTCTGGGCCCTGCAAGAGTCCCTCCCCAACTAGACAATAAGCTTAAGGCCTACTTTCTCATTTTCCCCCAGCTCAGACCACTCCCTTAAATTAACATGAGTGTCAATTAACACTGCAGGGGGCCCTGCTGCATATATGCCACTTTGGGTTATATGTGCCTAGGTTGTTGTTGTTGTTGTTATGTGCCGTTGAGTCAAACCCGACTCATAGCGACTCCTCCTTGGGTTTCCGAGGCAGTATCACTATGGAAGTAGGATTGCCCAACCTTCCTTCCGAGGAGTGGCTGGTGAGTTTGAACTGCCAGCCGTCTGGCTGGCAGGCAAGTGTCTTAGCCACTATGCTACCAGATTACAGGCCTATAAATGGAGACAGAACAAGAATAAGGACTTTGGAACGGTATGTATTCATTCTTACAACTGAGCAAAAGAAAAACTTCTTTTTTTTTTTTTTTTTTGTATTATGTTGAATAGGAAGATAAAACATAGGTACAATTTTTAAGGCAATATGAGATAGGATATGGTTTCCAAACACTTTTTTAGGATATTAAGTTTCAAAATAGAGAAAGAAATTTACTTGAAAAATATTGATAAGGTATATACTAAGCCTGTACCAACAACCAATTCTGCCAAATAAATGATTGACTAGTGAGTGCCATTTCAGAAATGACTTTTTTGGGGTAACTCTTGTCCTAGGCTTAAACAACTCAACATTTATCGTGTACTTGGCATTCCTCCAAGGTACAAATGCAATACTAAGAATAGCCAGTAAGAGTTAAAATTTTAAACACTAATAAGCCCAGTTTAAGGTGAGGTCTTATGGATGACTAGAAGGAACACTGACAAATAAGATCATGCTGATGAATAATCTATGACAGCAAACACACCGGGGCTTCCTTTTTAAAATATGATGGAACAAATAAGAGGAGAAGAAATACAGATTTCTGCCATAGTCCCTCACATCTAGACCTACATTTCCATCTACCTGCTGAATACTTCTACTGGCAACTAAGTGTGGCCAAACCAGCTATCCCCACACCTCCCTTCTTATACTCCCTCCAGTGCCTTATTCCCGTGAAAACACACCTGACTATCCTCAGAGTTGCCAAAGCTCAATACTTAAGAGTTATTTTTGACTCCTCTCTTTGCTTAGATACCAAGCAGCCATGCTTTATCCTATTCAACTGGCTGTCAAGGATTCTACCTTTCCTGAGTCTTCTATAAACATCCTCTCCCATGGTCCTGTTCCTCACTTAGGCCCTCACTGACCCTTTTCCGGACAAAGGCAACTGCTTCCCCTGGTTCCTTGCTATTTCCTAGTTTGAGCTACTCCAATTCCTCTTTCACCATTCTGCCAGTTTTACCTGGGATTGTGGACCCACCTACTCAAAAACCTTCAACAGAATGCTTATTCATAATAAACAATAAACTTCTTATTCCTGTATTTGAAGCCCTTCACAATTTAATCTTATTCCCCACTTTTCATTTTTGTATTTGGTCAAATTAAACTTCTTGTTGTTCCTTGACTCTATGCTTTTACTCATTGCTTTCAATTGAAATGTCTTCCCTATATCCCCACTGTTCAAAGCCTTCCCATCTGTCAGGATTTACTCTGATGCTACCTCCTCCATTCAGCATCCCCGATTTCCCTAGCAGGAGGTGAGCCCTCCTTCACCAAACTATGCCAATATTTTTTTTTCCCTTTCTTTTTTATTTTCCCTCTTAAGGTATTTGACAGGTTCTACCCACCAGCCACTCCGCAGAAGCAAGACAGAACAATCTACTTCTGTAAAGATTTACTGCCTCAGAAACCCAATAGGGGTCGCTATGAGTCGAAATCGACTCAAAGGCAGTAGGTTTGGTCTTTTTGGTTTACCCTGTATTAGTCTTATCAATCTTACTCCATACATTCTAAAGGGCAGCATCTTTGTGCTTCACTTTATATCACTAACAGCACTTAGTACAAGACTTAACCCAGTGTAGATGTTTGATAAATCAGTATACTTAAATATTTTTCTGAGCACCTATTACATGAAAGACAGAACCCAGAGAGTCTTCTAGTAACAGCTTTAAACCAAATATAATATAACATGCTCACATATGAATTGTTTCATCATATATTTATTGATCACCTGTTGTGCAGATATCAAGAATCTCGCCACAAAAGTAAACAAAATGCGATGCCTGCTCTCTCAGAAGAAGAATAAATATAATTACACCAATAATTAAACAAAAAGTCTAAGATACACCACATGGCATCACAGTTTATACTATACAGATAACAATGGTTCTTCATAGGAAGAAACAATTAATTAGGTTTCAAGGAAATGGTAACTGGTCTAAGATTGTGAAGAAGAGCAAGTGTCCCAGTTACTGAACCTTGAGACACTGCCATTCACCTACATCATCGCCCAAAGCCAACATTGGTGTCACTGTTGTTATTATGTGCCGTAGAGTCAGACCCAACTCATAGCGATCCCTCCTTGGGTTTCCAAGGCACTATCACTACAGAGGGAGCTCTGGTAGCATAGTGCCTAAGGCACTTGACTGCTCACCAGAAGGCTGGCGGTTCAAAGGAAGGTTGGGCAATCCTACTTCCGTAGTGATACTGCCTCAGAAACCCAAGGAGGGGTCGCTATGAGTCGGGGCCGACTCCACGGCAAACAACAACAACAACAACATCACTACAGAAGTAGATTGCCCAACCTTCCTTCCAAGGGTTGAACCGGTAGCTTTCTGGTTAACAATCAAGCACCTTAGGCACTATGTTAATTCAGTGCTGAACAAACACTGCCTGGCTAAGGAGCCCAAACTGCCATTTTGGACAAAGCAGGTACAAGAAAGGCGGTGGCAGCAAAAACAAGTTCACAAGGAAGAGGCAGAGCTGCAAAGGGTGACAGGGTGAGCCAAAGACATCAGAATAAAAGAGTTACCGGTGGGGAAGCGGGACAGTTAAGTGCTCACAGGTGCTTTGCATTAAAATTCATTCTAGGAAGAATTCTAGTAGATTTTTCATGAGGGGGTGACATGTGAGGTTGCCATGAATTGGAATGGAGTTGATGGCAATGGATTTTTTTTGGTTTGGTGTGTGATTATATGAGTGTATACATAAGTGAATGAGAAAAACAAGATTCTATACAGCAGAGAAAAAGAACATCAATCATGATTTGGTTTATACATCTATTTTAAGTAGGTTGGGCAATCCTACTTCCGTAGTGATACTGCCTCAGAAACCCAAGGAGGGGTCGCTATGAGTCGGGGCCAACTCGACGTTTATTCAAATAAGACCTTAGGGACTGATGACAAATATCAGAGTAAGAAAAGGTAAATTAACCTATGGTACCTATGTTGTTGTTGTTATGTGCCGTCGAGTCAAACCCGACTCATAGCGACCGCTCCTTGGGTTTCCGAGGCAGTATCACTACGGAAGTAGGATAGCCCAAACCTTCCTTCCGAGGAGTGGCTGGTGGGTTTGACCCGCCAGCCGTCTGGTTAGCAGCCGTCTGGTTAGCCACTATGCTACCAGAGCTCCCTATGGTACCTATAGCAAAATATTAAAGAAGAATAGGGTAAAAATCTATGGATATCCAAACAGTTGGCTGTCTTGCTTTCATTCTTCATTCATGTAAGAAATGAGCATTAAGACCTTATCAAGCTAGATACTGGGGAACAGGGCCTAGTGACTAGTGATGAACAGGACATTTAACAAGCAATTACAACGGTGACCAGTGCTACTAAGGAGGCACACGGGTCCTTAGAGAGTGGTAGGGGAAGCTGGAGAGGTACAGAGGGGTTTAGGAGACAAAGATAAATGGATAGAACCTCACTCCTCATGGTTTAATAGAGGAGATAAACTACATGTTTAATAAGTAAGTAAACTACCAACTGAAAACTCTGAGAATCACAAACAAAATAGTATGGAATTCTGCTGAAAATACTTTTAGCCTAGATATCGGGGAAACTTTTATGAGCAGGGGAGTATCAGAAATGGACCTTCAAATGATAGGGAGAATTCAGTATTGCAAGATGGGGGAGGGGAGGAATCCTTGGCAAAAGGAACAGTGTGAAGTGTGGGTAAAGGCACTGATGTGGGAACACAACAACCATAATAGTACCAACCAATTGCCAGAGTCGATTCCGACTAATGGCAATCCCATGTGCATCCGAATAGAATTGTGCTCCCTAGTTTTCAATGGCTGTGATCTTTCGGAAATAGATCATCAAGACTTTCTTCCAAAGCACCTCTGGGTGGATTAAAACCACCAACCTTTTGGTTAGTAGTGTAGCTCTTAACTGTTCGCAACGCCCAGGGACTCCAGTAGGGTGGGTAGAAGAAAATAGCTGAAAAAAAATAAGCTTTAATACCAGATCAACTAAGGAGATTCTGGACCTCATGCACATTTGCTGTTTCTTTTGGAGTTTTTCGGCTATCTAAAATAAGAATCTATTACCTTACTAATCATAAAATATGTAAATTACTACAATAGAGACAGAAAGCAGATTAGTGGTTGTCTGTGGCTGGTGGGGAGAAGTGGGTAATAATTATAAATGGGCATATGGAACCTCACTGGGGGGATAATAATCTTCTAAAACTGATTTATGATGACAGTTGCACCATTTAGTCTTAAATCATTGAATTGTACACTTTAAATGGACAAATTTTGATACATAAACTATACAGCAGTAAAGCTGTTACTCTGTTTTGTTTTAAAAGCAATTAATACAGATATAAATACAACTGCAGCCAATGAATTTAATGAAAAATCTTCCATATTCCTCTTGGACACCAGCCTGTTTGCCTTCTTTATGTATGTTACACACAGACACAAGCATTGTGACTCACAGATGAACTCTGCAGGAAATGAAAGCTGTTGTTTCTGCTGGGACTGGAGAACAAGTGCACTGCAGCCCAGATGTTCTGCTTGGCAAGTGCGCTTGCTGCATGAAGCATGGGCTCTGAATCTCTCTCTGATTGTGTGTGTTGGGCAGCGTAGGTAGCCTCAGGCCCACAGCGGAAGCAACCATCCTCAAGCTCTGGCCAGAAGAGATGAAAACCACAGCCAAAACATTATTGCACATCCCTTGTGCTCAGGCAGCTTCAGCTTCAATTTATAAGTAATGAAATTTTTACGATCTATGGGAAGAATTAAATTATCTCAGGGTAACTAACTTGACCAGAATATTTTCCTAAGAGCCAAGCAAATAGTACTGGGCTTTTCTTATGTTCTGACTTTTAACAAACATATTACATTAAGTGGCCTTTTGAAACATCAAGTAAAATATGAATACAAGAATCTTGATCACTGCTATTAAAAATGGCCCTAATATCAATAAAGAATAGGCAATCTCAAACAAAGTACAGGCAAGTGAGTTAAACATTTACCTCAAGTAGACACACACCCTGGAGAGAACAATCATGGGAGAAGGAAGGGCTGCTTATGCACAGGGAGACAGCTCAGGGCACAGGAGAGTATGAAGGGATGGACACTGGGAAGAGGTAACTATGGGGAGGAAGTGGGAGGGGAGCTGTTGCATTGCAAATTTTGTCAATGACATGAGACAAAGTATATGTGAACTGCTGTGTGAAAAGTGAATTTACTCTGTAAATCTTCACCCAAATCAAAATAAAATTAAAAAAAAAAATAAAAATAAAATAAAGAATAGGCAATCTTTTAAAGTAGCAATTCTCCTGGGTTTTTTTCTCTCCTTTGTTTTTCCTGAGTTCACCTGGGTATGTCTGACAAGATGAGTCAGTGAGTGGTCAAAAGTCTGTGATCTCACAGGTAGAAAGAAAATGATTCAGTCAGTGGGGCAGACAGACAAGGCTACTAGAGACCAAGAATAACATTGTTATGCCAATGACACAGGTGATAAGCAGACAAAGATAGACAAGGAGATAGCGATAAAAGGCAATATGGCCAGCCAATCGGCTAGCTTTACATGCTGTTCCTAATTATCTTTTTTTGGGGGGTAGGAGGGCTGCTTAAACTTCCTTGACTCTAGCTTTCTCAATTCCATAGTTTTATCATTTCTCCTCTGGTAGCATAGTGCCTAAAGCACTTGACTGCTAACCAGAAGGCTAGCAGTTCAAACCCACCACCAGCCACTCCTACTTCCATAATGATACTGCCTCGGAAACCCAAGGAGGGGTCGCTATGAGTCGGGGGCCGACTCACGGCAAATAACAACAACAACAACAACAACATCATTTCTCCTACCTGCCCCCTACACACTCTCTTCAGCTCACAGGGAGTGTGGTCTCACTCAGGTAACTGGCCACCACCATTTGCTGACCCAGCCAAAGTTCCACTGTTGGTCCTCCCTTGCAGCCCCACCCAAAGAACAGAGGTGCTACCTTTTCCATGACTAGGGCAATGAGTAATCATGCTTTGCTAAATGATTTTCCCCAAGGGGATCTGTCTAGAAGCCAGAACCTAGACAAGACTATCAGATCATAGCTAGCTCTCTAGTTTTAAAGAGAAGCAAGGGCAGAGAGAATCAAAACAAAAAAGCACTGAGCAGAATCTTCCTAGCTCCAGCCTCATGAATTTAAAAAAGAACAGGCTCCCCTAGCGCCCTCCTCCAAACCCCTTAATAAAGTCTAACTCTCTTTGGGGATAATTAGCTTTTCCTTAAAAAGACCAACTTATCACTACTGTCTATAAAACATGGCCAAAAATTTTTACCTAAAATTTATCTGTGCCATAAAATTTATTTTAATATGCTCAATTTATTTATGAGAAACTTAAGGGGTAGAAAAGATAGCATAATGAGATACAGAAGTTTTCTTTTTATTCTTTAAGCATATGCTGTTCAGGGCTGTTGTTAGGTGCCACTGAGTTGGTTCCTACTCACAGTGACCCCACGTACAACAGAAAGAAACACTGCCAGTCCTGCGCCACCCTCACAATCTGCTATACTTGAGCCCATCATTGCAGCCACTGCTTCAATCCATCACGTTGAGGGTCTTCTTCTTTTTCACTTACCCTCTTACTTTATCAAGCACCATATCTTTCCCCAGGAATTGGTCCCTTCTGACAACATGACCAAAGCAAGACAGACAAAGTCTGGCCATTCTCACTTCTAAGGAAACTGCTGCACAGTAAGTTAAATAGAAGAAAAAAAAAAAAAAAAAACTTTCAAAGAAAGGCAAACCACCTGTTTACATTCAGCACAAGCCACTGCAACACTTCTTTGTCACAGAGTGGAAAGTTTGAAACAAGACTTAGCGCCTCATGTATTCGACTAAGGGCATTCTTAGCAAAGTTTCCACATAAGTAGAGACATCTAAGTATAAAACAACCATCACAGTGCTGGCAGCTTCAAGAGCTAGAGTCTAAGACCTAACATGTGCATGGGAGCGATGCTGCAGTAGGTGGTAAGGCTTTAGACCTGTGCAGTGTAATATGACAGACTCCAGCTAAACGTGACTATGTAAATTTTACATTTAAAATAATAAGTTAAATAAATTAAAAAGTTTAGTTCTTCAAGAAGGGCAATGTACCCAATGTGAGTAATCAAAATGGTGGCAGTGAGGAAGAGGAAGACAGAGGTACATGGGAGGTACAGACAACAAATGAACCCTTTTGCACATACAGTACTGCATTGTCAATGAAGGCAAACATGGGTATACGGGTGAATAGATGTGTGGACAGGCTGAAATATTAGGTATGTCTATGAAGCAGGGCGTGTACCCAAGACCATGTATATGGTTGCCAGACAATGGTCCTATAAGTGTATTTGTATGATCTGAATACCCAGGTGTATAGTAGAGCTGACAAGGGACAAGGTTGTGATCACATCTTGGTCACAGTCAGCTACCCAGAGGGACCGAGTAGTTGAACCTGTGGGCTCAGGGCCATAGTCACAGGGGACACCAACCTCAACTGGCATAACAGACTACACAAAACATTGTCTACCTCCTACTTTGGCGAGTAGCAACTGGGATCTTAAAAGCTTGCAAGCAGCCATCTAGATGCAGTGATGGGTCTCTCCTTGTCCAGAGAAAAGAAGAATGAAGAAAACCAAAGATTCGTGGAAACAATTGGTCCTAGCGACTGGTACACCATGTGATCCACAGCCTATATGACTAGGAGACCGGAAGAACTAGATGGTGCCCAGCTACCATTGTCAACCAATCAGAGGGGGATTTATGTAGGAGATCCTGGATAGAGAGGGAGGACAATGTGGAACTAAACTGAAAATCATTTGGGAAAAACAGGAGGGGACCCAGGTTTGCTGGTCTGATAGAGCCTAGCGGAACCAGTGAGATTATGGCCCCTAGCTGCCCTTCAGGTCTCGAATTGAACCCACACCTGTGGCTTCCAGCCAAACAAAAGACAGGCATATGAGCTGAACATGTACCTGAGGTAGATATACTCTTTGAAGAGAACAATCATGGGAGAAAGAAGGGCTGTTTATGCACAGGGAGACAGCTCAGGGGGCAGGAGGGCATGGAGAGATGGACACAGGGAAGAGGTAACTATTGGGAGGAAATGGGAGGGGAGCTGTTGCATTGGAGTAAATCATAGTCAATGTCATGAGACAAAGTGTATGTGAATTGCTGTATGGAAAGCGAATTTGCTCTGTAAATTTGCTCTGTAAATTTTCACCTAAATCACAATTTAAAAAAAAAAAAAAAAAAAACTGCGGGGAAAAAAAAAAAAGTTTAGTTCTTCAGTCACACTGGCCACATTCAAGTGCCCAGCAGTCTCATGTGGCTAGTGGCTTAACACTTGGATAGAGCATTTCTATCAACACAGAAAATTCTATTGGAGAGCAATGCTGAGACTAATGTCTTAAAGTTATTTAAAAAAATAGTTTTATTGAGATATAATTGCTATACAATAAACTGCATGTATGTGAAGTACACAGCTTGGTAAGTTTTGGCATGTATACATAAATTAAATCACTGCCAAAATCAAGACAGTGAATATATTCATCACCTCCAAAATTCCCTTGTACTACCTTTTGCAGTTTCTATCTCCCAGCTGCTTACCTCCCCTTCTCCAGTCCCCATGCAACCACTGATCTGCTTCAATCCGCATTTAATGTCTGATTTTCTACAATTACATATATCTGCAGAATCATATAGTATGTACCAGATTTTAGGAGCCCTGGTGGTGCCATGGTTAAAGCTCTCAGCTATTAACCAAAAGGTTAGTGGTTCAAACACCCAAAAGCTGCTCCATGGGAGAAAGAAGAGGCAGTCTGCGTCCATAAATATCTGTCCTGGGGGTCACTATGAGTTGGAATCAACTTGAAGGCAATGAGTTTATGTTGTTGTCTGCCATTGAGTTGGACCCAACTCATAGCGACCTCTCCCCTTGGGTTTCTGAGGTGTTATCACTGCAGAAGTAGATTGCCCAACCTTCCTTCCAAGGAGTGGCTGGTGGGTTTGAACCGCCAGCCTTCTGGTTAGCAGTCAAGTGCCTTAGGCACTACGCAACCAGAGCTCCTAATGAGTTTATAGGTACCATATTTTTACACAAAAAACACACATATTATATCTTTTTGTCAACTGCACAACCTTACCACCCTGCACTATTTTCCTAAGTGCACTATGCTGCATGTTACATGGGTTTGTCATATGCAGAAAAAAATACAGTATTCCTTTTTCATTTGGCTTCTTTCATTACTACTCTGGGGGGGGCGGAGGTGAGCGAAGTAAGCATAATTATGCTGAGAGTCATTTGTGTAGTTCTCTTTAAAAATAGTCCATTCCTTTTTATTGATGAAGAGGATTCTATGGTACACATGTATCGTAATTTGTTTATCCAGTCACCTGTTGATGGGAAGCTGAGTTGTTTCTAGTTAAGAGTCACTGCAAATAGTACAAATAAAGCTGTAGGAGCTCTGGTGGCATAGTGCCTAAGGCATATGACTGCTAACCAGAAGGCTAGCGGTTCAAATCCACCAGCCACTCCTCAGAAGAAAGACTGGGCAATCTACTTCTGTAGAGATACCGCCTTGGAAACCCAAAGGGGGTCGCTATGAGTCGAATCGACTCCATGGCAGTGAATTTGGTTTGTCTTATGGTTTTTTTGTTTTTTTGTTTTTTTTGTTTTTGTTTAATCATTCATGGGATGGAGATGCATTTAAACTGTGGTCAGGAAAGTCTTTTTACAAGGTAACATTTGAGCAGAATCCTGAAAGAAGTGAGGTAGAGAGCTGAGTGCAAATCTGGTAGCACAAAAGGCCAGATATTATATGATTCCACTTAAATGAAGTATCTAGAATGAGTAAATGCATAGAGACCAAAATTTATTAGGAATTAATAGGAGCTAGAGATAGGAGGAAATGGGGAGTTATTGCTTAAGGGGTACTGAGTTTCTGTATCAAGTGCTAAAAAAGTTTTAGAAATAAAGTGGTAATGATTGCACAACATGGTGAATATAGGCAACGTCACTGAATTGTACACTTAAAAATGGTTAAAATGGAAACATTTTGCTACATATATGCAATCACAGTAAATAAAATGTTAAGAGTGTGTTCTTGGCAGAGCAAACTGCTAACACAAAAGCCCTTAGGCAAGAGTGTGCCTGACAGGCTCAAAGAACTGTTTCTGCATTCTTTCTAAAGGCTGCTTATATGAAAGTATGGTCAACCAGGCAGAAATTTTTTGGAGGAGCAAATAATGTTAGGTAAAATGGCCTGGAGTTGCAAATAGCTAAATGGCACAGGGCCAGGTGCCTCACCTAAATGATCTCACTCAATCAATATTCACAATTACCCCAAGATGAAGGAGTTGTTATTCCCATTTAACAGATATGGTAACAAATGCTTAGAAGAGATGAAGTCACTCACTTTGCCCCAAAAATGACACAACTAACAAGTAGCAGAGTTGGGCTCTAAAGTGTGACGCCAGATCTCTTCCTATCATTTCACTACTAAACAGGATTGAACTTAAAAGAGTCTTTTACCCTCATGGGGAACATGGCTTAAATATGACCAGGATCAAACCAAGAAAAATGGTGAGAATGAATAAATGCTCCCATCTGAGTTGCTGTCTGCATTAAAATTTCCTTCTACAGGGAGTCCTGAGGTTAGGAACTCTGACTCAAACTTGTCCTTTAATGCTATGTAAATTTTCTCTCACTTTGAACCACTAAACCAATCCCCTACTCACAACAAAGTCTTCATCACAATCACCTTCACTTGCTGCACATGTAGCTTTTAAATCATTGAAAAGCCATCAAGCCTTTTCTTGTGCTAAAGTAAGGCTTAAAACTGTATCCATCTATTCTGATTGACCTACAAATTCTACTTAAAGACATACTTAGGCATAGATCGCTTTTGTAACCTTGTTGTTGTTGTTGTTATGTGCCGTCGAGTCGGCCCCGACTCATAGCGACCCCTCCTTGGGTTTCCGAGGCAGTATCACTACGGAAGTAGGATTGCCCAACCTTCCTTCTGAGGAGTGGCTGGTGGGTTTGAACCGCCAGCCGTCTGGTTAGCAGCAAGTGTCTACACAAAGCAGTTGGTCAGATATGTAGGTGGAAACGTTAAAAAGAAAAACTACCTCAGTCACTTTCATTTTGGTTTAAGAGAAGAGACTTCCCCTGGACAGTACTGCCGTCCAGTCTACTAAACAAACACACACACACACACACACACACAGAGCCCTGCTTACCCACTCTCAAAAAGAGGGCCCTCATTGAACAGATGCTCCGAGTACTGTTTTTTTGGCAGCAGAGACACTCTGATAGTTTGTTTAATTAAAGAAGTAGGGAGGGCGGGGAGCCCATGCGATCTTGAGTGTTTAACACAAACTGAAAGATCAAACCCAGTCAGCTGCCAAAAACATGTTGGCAACTTTCACACCACAAAGAGGAGGGGGGTAAAGCTGACCTGGTTTCTTTTTGCTTTTAATGCTGCCTCTGGCAGTCACATGATTTTGACCTTTCACGTTCTAAATGGAGTAGAAATAATGACCCTTTGCCCTCTTCTTCCACTACAGAATAAATGATGAATCTGTACACTAAAGGCCAGTTCTGAGGCAAAGGTCGCAGAACAGAAGAACACCAGACAATACACTCATGCACACCCACAACTTCTAAAATCCACAAGACGTTAAAATGTTCAGTTAAGCCATCAACCAAAAATGAGAGAACTCTTCCAAATTTTATTACCTCCAAGAATCCAAGGTTAGAAAATATTTGCTCTGGCCTCAGCTAGACTTTGGCAACCTAAGTCTCAATTTCATGAGTGTAAGAATCAGAAGCACTTAACTCAGGCTAGCCTCTAGGGCAGTGATTCCAAAGTAGAGTCCCTGACCAGCAACATCAGCATTACTTGGGAAACTGTTAGAAACACGAATTACTGGGCCTCGGAAACCCAAGGAGGGGTCGCTATGAGTCGGGGCCGACTCAATGGCACATAACAACAACAACAACAACCCTATAGGTACGCAATCAGAAAATCAGGGAGTAGAGCCCAACAATGTGTGGTTAACAAACCCTCCAGGTACTTAAAAAAAAAAGATTTTAAAAAAATCTGATGCACTAAAGCTGTAGAACCATAATTCAGTAGTATGGTGTGTGAATTTCTAGTAAGTTACAGATAATGCTGATGCTGCTAGTCTAGGCACTGTATTTTATTTTTTAAAAAATTTTATTGTGATTTGGGTGAAAGTTTACAGAGCAAATTCATCTTCCACACAGCAGTTCACATACACTTTGTCTCATGACATTGACTGCAATTTCCCACAATGCAATAGCTCTCTTCTCACTTCCTCTCCATAGTTACCTCTTACTTGTGTCCTTCCCTCCCATGCATTCCTGCCCACCCCAAGCCCCACCTGTCTCCCTGTGCATACACAGCCCTTCTATTCTCCCATGATTGATCTTTCCTATGAGTGTATCCAGCTAATGTAAATGTTCAGCTCATAGGCCTGACTTTTGTTTGGCTGGAAGGCAGCTACGGGCTACAGTCTCAGGGGTTCCACAAGGCTCTATCAGACCAGCAAACCTGGTCCTTTTTTTAAAAAATCATTTTGGGTTCTACATTGTTCTCCTACTCCATCCAGGATCTCCTGCATAGATCCCCCTCTGAGTGGCTGACAGTGGTAGCCAGTGGGCACCATATTTTCAGAACCTCTCTTCTAGAGCAATGCTTCTCAAACTTCAAGAACAACTGCCACAATGTAGGAATCCTCAGACAGTGTGATCACTCAGTATGTGATGATCTTATTAAAATGAAGATTCTGATTCAGTAGGTCTAGAAAGGGTTGGGCAATCCTACTTCCGTAGTGATACTGCCTCGGAAACCCAAGGAGGGGTCGCTATGAGTCGGGGCCGACTCGATGGCACATATCAACAACAACAACAGAGGAGGAGAGCCTGAGATTCTGCAGTTCTAAAATGCTCCCAGATGATTCCAGTAACACAGATCCAAGGATGCTCTTTAAGGCTAGGATTTCTGGGGGTACAAAAGAAACAACCCATGTTCAAGTGCTTTGGAAACTAGACTCTGGAATATATAGGTATTGATGTTGTTTGCTAAGTTTTAAATTTTAGGGAATGATTAATAAACAATCTAAAATTCCCAAGAAGAGGAAAAGGCACATGAAGAGCAAGGACCTTGAATTTATCTACATAATTTTGCTAATGACTCCCCTCAGAGAGAACAAGGCTTGACTCTTTGCCGAGCACATCAACAGGAGGAAGGGACATGTAGCCTTCACAGCTCACCAACACCCCTCTTCTATATCATCAACCTAGTCCAGCTATCAGCTACCTCCCAAACAAACAAAAAATCCGACTGCCTGCAAGTTATTCCAATTCGTAGCAATGCTATAGGACAGGGAAACCCCCATATGGTTTCCAAGGCTGTAAATCTTTTCTCCTGCAGAGTGGCTGGTGGGTTCAACCTCCCGACCTTTTGGTTAGCAGACAAATGCTTTAACCACTGCACTACCAGAATTTCGGCTAACTCCCAAAGGGCCTAAAATAGGCTCATATCTCTTTTATCCAAAAGACCCTCCCCTTTTAGCTTTCTCCCCCCATTAGCAAACTTCACCCTAGATAGTGAACACCTGCTTGTTTCTACCCCTTCACTTGATGTTTCTCCTTATGCTACCGTAACTTGTATTCTGCCTTTACCGAAATAGGGAAAAAAGCCAAAAAATCACTGTTGCCTCCTCCTCATCTCGGCTGACAGCCACCAATCAAGGCTTCTCTTCCTGTACCTCCCCGATGTCCCAGGATGCAACTGAGTCCTCTGCCTTCTTTAACATCCTCTACTCAAATCTTTCCACATATTATCTGCCAAAGTTTGGCAGAAGACTTTTTTCAAAACTGTCTGAGGATTCCTACATTGTGGCAGTTGTTCTTTCAATACTCAGTAATTGAGAAAATACACCATAACAAAAACCAAAAACAAACCCTGTTTTGAATTCATTCATACTTTCAAATGATTGTAACAGTATCTCCTACACATGTGAGAAGTTGCAAAGATACGCTTAAGACATTTGTTTATAAACAATACAATCATGGCTGTGTTGCACATGAATTAAAGGACACCGGTGACAGCCCACAAGGCTTCCTTGCCCCACCTCCACCCCCAAGGCTCCAAGGTCCAAGGCCTATGGTATCTTGTGTAGTGTCTGTCACAGCACACACTGCATTATAATAGAGGTATCTGTGTATCTGTCTCCTCAGACAGTGATTAGAGTGGATACCCTTTGTAGCCCCACAGTGTAACACCGTGCCCAGCAGGCATTCAGTCACTTTTCTCAATGCGTTCTTCCTCTCCATGCCCAAGGCCTTGGTTATTCCTACAGTGTTCTCTCCCACTATGGCTTTTCTCACCTTCCTGGTCCCAAGAACTCAATGTACCATGGGGGTTACAAGTAGGTAGCAATGATTTTTCCAAGAAAAGAACTGTATGCATCTATTCTTAAAGTACAATTTAAACATATCAAATGGCTGTGGAACAACCAAAACATAGGTCTTCTGACAGTCTTATTGCTCCTCACTGTTTGAGTAAAACTAAAACCACACATTTATTTTTGTTAAGATTTGTGAGTGTATAAAGTAGCTTATAGTGTTGAAATCCTGTGAGCCCTAAACATAAGTACTTCCACATATAATTAAAACCAGTTGCCATACAATCGATTCCAACTCATAGTGACCCCATGTGTATCAGAGTAGAACTGTGATCCGTAAGGTTTTTCAATTGCTGGTGTTTCTAAAATAGATCATCAGGCCTTTCTTCTGAGGAGTTTCTCAGTGGACTTGAACCTCCAACCTTTCAGTTAGCAGTCAAATGCATTAACCATTAGGCCACATTAAAAATAAATAAGTGGCAATGGTTTCTAGATGACCAAAGTAACATGTAACTTTATTCCACTAGAGAAGCCCTCAAACCCTCTTGACTCAATACTTACTGATTCAATTACATGCAAGTCTAACAAGCCACACCATCTTGTTTTCCAGCTCATAGCATAATGAAAAAAGGAATGCTAGAGGCAAGCATCTGATAGCAATAGCAGCAACTAGCAGGGAAAAGAGAGTGAGAATGTTAAATGGCAGATGTCAGAAATGCAAAGTCTAATAGTGTCAGTATAGGGGATTCTTTATATTTCAGAATAGGCCAGTAATTTATGTCTAAAACAATGACTTCATCTCATCAACCTCCCCCCATATGGAATTATGATTAGTGTCCTTGTTTAATAAGAAAAAAAAAAGTAAGTTTATGAAAATACTAAGGATGAGAGCTTCTGGAGTAAGATCTTTTTACTAAATACCGAGATAAGCCTTATTAATGGAATATCAGGTCATATTTAACCCAAGACTGATGGTGCTGGCTAAATAGCATATTGTGCTATTACCAATGCAACAAGGTAAGGACAACTCTCTGCTAGGCACTGTACACATCACACACACACAAAGCCACAGCTACTGCTCATGCAAACAGAACCTTATTCTCTCCCTTTATGGTTATAATGTCTTTTAACTCTAGTCATTTGTGTAAAATAGTCAAGATGTATGTAAATGTTTGTTGAAACTTTCAGGTTCCTCTTTGAGCATGTGATGAAATTCTTCAGCCACAGGGCCACTCCCTGATGTCATACTAGACCCCATCCTCAGCATTTGCTTGCTTTTATTTCACAAAGATATTCAAATAAAGTAGGTTATATAGACTGTTGTTGTTAGGTGCCATCGAGTTGGAGCCGACTCACAGTAACAACAGAATGAAACACAGCTCGGTCATGCACCATCCTCAGAAATGTGCCCATGCTTGAACCCATTGTTGCAGCCACTGAGTCAATCCATCTCATTGAGGATCTTCCTCTTTTCCACTGACTCTTTAACTTTACACAAAGCAGGATATCCTTCTCCAGGGACTGGTCCTTCCTGATAACATAACTGTTTTGGTCATCTGGCACTGCTCTAATAGAAAATACCATAAGTGGATGGCTTTAACAAACAGGAGTTTATTCTCTTACAGTTTAGGAGGCTAGAAGTCCAAGTTCAAAGTGCCAGGCTCTAGGGGCTGGATGAAAAGCCCCATGACCTTGGGCTGCAACTCTGCCTCTTGCTCCCAGCCCACTGAAGCTGGAAGTTTCTCTTAACTCAGGCAGCTTCTGGCTGCTGAGGCTGATAAACCCAAGGCTGACAAATAAAATGGCACAGTCCCAAGATTACCAAACAATGTGGCAGACCACTAGTTTAAGTCCAGAGATAGTCCCAACATCTGCAGGAAACATGGCAGGCTGCTGAAGGAAGACTCAGCTGCATGCAGGGTCCAAGTGTACCAAAAAGCTGCAGAGACCTTTCTCAAAGCTTCTTATATACTGGAAGCAGACCACATCCCTAAGGCAGATACTCAGCTGCTTCAGTAGATTCCACCATGAAGTTGCTTACCAGTCTCATCATGGGGAATATAACTACATCCAGCTGCCCAGCCAAGTTGACACACAACTTAATTACTACTATAACCAAAGTATGAGAGACAAACTCTGGCCATTCTCACTTCTAAGGAGCACTGTGGTTGTACTTCATCCAAGACAGATCTGTTCATTCTTCTGGCAGCCAACAGTACATCCAATATTCTTCACCAACATCATAATTCAAATGCATTAATAATTTTATGGTCTTTCTTATACATACATATGAGGCTACTGTAGCAAATATCATGGCTTGGGTCAGGTGCACCTTAGTCTTCAAAGTGACATCTTTGCCCTTTAACACTTTGAAGAGGCCTTTGCAGCAGATTTGCCCAGTGTAATATGTTGTCTGATTTGTTAACTGCTGCTTTCATGGGCATTAAGAGTGGATCCAAGTAAAATGAAACTCCTAATAACTTCAATCTTTTCTCCATTCATCATGATGTTGATTATTGGCCCCATTGTGAGTATTTTTGTTCTCTTTATGTTGAAGCACAATCCATATTGATGACTATAGTCTTTGATCTGCATCAGTAAGTGCTTTAAGTCTTCCTCATTTTCAGCAAGCAAGGTTGTGTCATCTGCCTATTGCAGGTTGTTAATCAGTCTTCCTCCAATCTTGATGCCACATTCTTCTTCATATAGTCCAACTTCTTGGATTATTTGCTTAGCGTACAGATTGAATAAGTATGGTGAAAGGATACAATCCTAACACACACCTTTCCTGATTTTAATCCATTTAATCCTCTTGTTCTGTTTAAGCAACTTCCTCTTAGTCTATGTACAGGTTCCTCATGAACACAACTAAGTGTTCTAGAATCCCCATCCTTCACAATGTTGTCTTTAATTTATTGTGAGCCACATTGCCTAACAACACTGCATAGTCAGTAAAACACAGATAAACATCTTTCAGATAAACATTCTCTGCTTTCAGCCAAGATCCACCTGACATCAGCAATGATACTTCTCATTCCACGTCTGCTTCTGAAGCCAGATTAAATTTCGGGCAATTCCTTGTCAATGTACTGCAGCAACCATTTTTAAATTATTTTCAGCAAAATTTTACTTGCATGTGATATTAATGATATTGTTTGATAATTTCTGCATTCCTTTGATCTTTGGAATGGCCACAAATATGAATCTCTTCTAGTCAGTAGGCCAGGTAGCTGTCTTCCAAATTTCTTGGCATAGACAAGTGAATGCTTCCAGCATGGCATCCATTTGTTGAAACATCTCAATGGTTATTCCCCATCAATTCCTGGAGCTTTGTTTTCCACCAATTCCTTCAGTGCAGCTTCAACTTCTTTGTTCAATACCATTGGTTCTTGATCATATGTTTCCTTCTGAAGGTTGAATGTTGACCAATTCTTTTCGGTACAATGACTCTGTATTCCTTCCATCTTCTTTTGATGCTTCCTGTATCATTCAATAATTTCCTCATAGAATCCTTCAATTTTGAAATTTGAGGTTTGAATTTTTTCATTTCTTTCAGCTTAAGAAATGCTGAGCATGTTCTTCCCTTTTGGTTTTCTAATTCCAGTTCTTTGCACATTTCATTATAATACTTTACTTTGTCTTCTCAAACTGCCCCTTGAAATCTTCTGTTCAGCTCTTTACTTTACCATTTCTTCCATTCACTTTGTAGCTACTCTACATTCAGCAGGCAAGTTTCAGAGTCTCTTCTGACATCCATTTTGGTCTTTTCTTCATTTCCTGTTCTTTAGTTAGCTTCTGCTTGTTTCACGTATGATGTCCTTGATGTTATCCCACAACTCATCTTGTCTTCAGTCAATAGTGTTTAATGCATCAAATCTATTCTTCAGATAGTCTCTAAATTCAGGTGGCATATACTAAAGGTCATATGGTGGATCTCATGGACTTGTTTTCATTTTCTTCAGCTTCAACTTAAATCTGCATCATGAGCAACTGAAGGTCTGTTCTACAGTTGGCCCCTGGATTTGTTCTGACTGATATCAGCTTTTCCACTCCGTCTTTAATGACAGATGTCATTAATTTTATTCCTGTATATTCCATCTGGCAAGGTCCACATGTATAGTCACCATTTATACTGTTAAAGAAAGGTATCTGTAATGAGTGAGTCATTGGTCCTGTAAAATTCTATCATGTGATCTCTGGCATCATTTCTATAACCAAGGCCATCTTTCCCAACTACTGATGATTCTTCCTTTCCAACTTTCACATTCCAATCACCAGTTGTTACCAATGCATCCTGATTGCAGGCTTGGTCAATTTCAGACTGCAGACCAACCTGTCATCAAGTTGATTCCAACTCATAGTGACTCCATTGGGTCTCCAAGGTGGTGAATCTTTACAGAAGTAGATTGCCCCACCTTCCTTCTGCAAGTGGCTGGTGAGTTTGAACCACCAACCTTTTGGTTAGCTGTCAAATGCCTTAGGCACTATATCACCAGAGGTCCCAGACTCCAGAAGGTAGTAAAAACTCTTCAATTCCTTTAGTGGGTGATGCGTGAATTTGAATAACGTAGTATTAACTAGTCTTCCTTCTAGGTGTATGGATATTATCCTATCGCTGATAGCACTGTACTTCAAGATAGATGTTGAAATGTTCTTTTGATGGTGAATGAGAGGGCATTCCTATTCAATTTGTCATTTCCAGCATAGTAAACCCTATGACTATCTTATTCAAAATGGTCAAATACCAGTCCATTAAAGTTCACTAATGCCTAGGATATCAATCTTTATTGTGTTCCATTTCATTTTTGACAACTTAAATTCCAATTTTCCTAGATTAATACCTTGAGCCTTCCACATTCCAATTACCGATGGATGTCTGAAGCTGTTTCTTCTCATTTTGAGTTGTGCCACATTAGCAAATGAAGATCCTGAAATCTTTACTCCATCCATGACATTAAGCTCAAGTCTAGAGTGAGGAGGCAACTCTTCTCCAATCACATTTAGAGTGCCTTCTAACCTAAGGGACTCATCTTCCAGCACTATATAGGAAAACGTTTTGCTGCTATTCATAAGGTTTACAGTGGTCATTCCCCCCCCCCCCGAAATAGACCATCATGTCCTTCCTTCTTCCTCGTCTTTCTTAGTCTGGAAGTTCCACTGAAACCTGTCCACCATAGGTGACCCTGCTGTTATCTGAAATACTGGTGGCATAGCTTCCAGTATCACAGCAACTTTCAAGCCACCACAGTATGCAAAACTGACAAATGGTATACAGACTGAGAGGGCATTTTTTTCAGTAATAATTCTCTTAATTCAAGAACAGGGATTATATACCTGCAATTAACCTTTCAGAATCCAGCCTTACATTAATAAGCCACTTTTTACCCCAGAAGTGGCCCTTGGAAAATCTTTTCAGGATTCTCACATCCATCTGGTAAAAGGAAAAGAGCCTAGAAACTGAGCTGACTTCATAACCAGTTTAATTTCACACATGTTACACTTCAGAAGATGCCTTGTTTTTCCCTTTATCCTGCATAACTGCAGAGAAAATTCATAGACTTTCTAAAGGTGAGAATCTTACCATTAGTAAGAAAATATCACTTTATATTAAGTTGGCCTTCTTTTGGAGATGTTCCAACAGCTTTATAAAAAAATTCTTTCATGTCACAAAGCAGGTAGGTGGTAATTATTATTCTTTCTGGACAAGAGGTAGAATTGAGAATCTTAGCCATACAGAATTGAAATGTTTTTTAAGTGTCTGGGGAAAAGCAAAAACAAAGCTTTTAGAATAAGAGATAGGACAGATGTGACCAAAAATAGGAATAAGAATGGTATATAAAATACTAAAAGAGGAGAATTCTCCTATAATCAGCTCACTCTCAACAACAGTTTCTCAGAAGCTGCCACTTTGCATTTCTATGGTTGTATAGCTTCAAAACTGGCACTGGCCTGGAAAATCAGGCATGGTGAATGCTAATTTTGGTGCAAATAAGAGATTTTCTCTCTCTCTGATCTTTGCTGGGAAACAGGATCAACAATCCTAACTCCATAAATTAAAAGTTGACACTAAAGTAATGTACATGTACTTAAATCTATTATCCCACTGATTTTAATAAGTCAGCATATCACAATAACACTAAAACGTCAGATCTGTGCTGGGCTTTTAACTTACAAGAAAACTTCTCAGTTATTACTGTTATCTTACTGACAGTCTTGTGAAGTGGTCAAGGTTTCACCACCCTTGCTTTAAGGTAAGGAAACAAGGCCATCTGGCTGCTGCAAAGTCACTCCAAAGATTCTCCTAATGCTACAAGTTTCCTGCACTTTGTTCCCTTCTGTTTTGCTCCCCTCACACCTACCACCCAAGGAATTGACAGGAAGCCTTATATTCCTTTAAATGCCACAGGGAAAACAGCATGGGTTTGGAGTCCTAAGCCTTGGATTTGAATCCCCACTCTGTCCCTTGTTAGCTAAAGACCAGATAAGTTACTTAACGTGTGTGTGACCAATTTTCTTTATGAAAATAAGTAATAAAATCTACCTTGTACCATTGTTATCAGGAATAAATCAAATAGTATATCCTTAATGCCTATACAAGTGCTTACTACACCACGAGTGCCAGCCACTGATACCTTTACTTACTGTAGAAACCTGGAGAGCATTTAGGACTTGAAGTGTCTGTAGGGGTACTGAAACTGGCAAAGTAATAGGGCAGTGAGCAATGGACTAATCACAATGACTATTGCTCTGCTTTCTGCTTTTGCAGCAAATCAAGAAAAAAAGGGCTGTTTTTATTTAACTGTTTTTAATTAATTTAACACTATTGGGAGTGCTAGAGATGGAAATTTCTGAATCTAGACCAAACATTCAAAAGTTATCTATGATTCTGAGCTCTCCCAAGGGAGATATTACCTCCTTAAACCTTTTAAAGCCTCCATTATCTAATCCATAAAGTGGGGATAACGTTGACTCATTTTATGGGATTGTTACAAGGATTAGATAAGCTGAAATGTGTGAAAGCATCTGACTATGTTCTATAAACAAAGTCAAGTATGGCATTATCATCTCCATTTTTACAAATGAGAAAATCTAAGTCTAGAGACTGGCTGAACAGAGATAAAGTAGCTTGTTTGTTACTCCAGTGTGAAAGGACAGAACACAGGCCTCCTTCCTATTTCCTGTTGTTGCTAGTTATCACTGAGTCAATTTCTACTCATGCGGACCCATGTGTGCAGAGTAGATCTGCTCCACAGGGTTGTTAAGGCTGTGATATTTCAGAAGCAGATTAAGCCAGGCTTGTCTTCTGAGGTACCTCTGGGTGGGTCTGAACCACCAATCTTCCAGCTAGTGGTCAAGTACTTAACCATTTGCTCCATCAACTTCCTACATGGTCAAATGTCTTAGACTGGCTGCTCCAGGCCTCGTGCTCAGCAGTTCTCCTGGTACTCCCCTTTGCCATCCTATGGGAATCCCCTTTCACTGCTGGAAAGTGCTGGATCCTGTTTCCTGACTTTCACATTTTCCACTTTCTTGGCTCATCTTGACAAAGCACTTCCTTTGGATATTTTTGAGAAATTATATGTGGAAGTTAAAGTTTTAAGTCTTTCATGTCTGAAAATATCTTAAACTCTGTCTTGTTCAGTTGGCTGGGTATAATTTGAAATTAAGAATCATCTTCCTCAGAATTCTGAAAGCATTGCTCCGTGTACCTTAAAGTTTCCAGTGTTATTGTTGAGAAATCCAGTGGCATTCTGATTTGTAATCCTCTGTTTGCTTTCTGGACACTTTTACGATCTTCTGAAATCTCACAATGATGTGCCTTGATGGGAGTCTTCTTCCACCTTATTGCACTGGACATTCATGAGCCCTTTAATCTGGAGACTTGCATTATTCTGTTTTAGAAATTTTCTTTTGTATTGTTGCATTGGCGATGTTCTCCTCTCCATTTTTTAATTCTCTCTGAAATGCCTGTCAATTGGATGTAAGACATTGAGGATTAATCCTTAATTCCTGTCTTTTATTTATTTTCCCACTTGTCATCTTTTTGTCTTATTTTCTGACAGATATCTTTTACTCCAAGCCTTCTAATGGAATTTTTTAATTTTATATATTTTTAAATTGTCCCCTCCCCATTTCCCATCTTTAAGGACAAACTGTATCCAACTCTTCTTGAATGGACACAATGTCTTTTCCTATTTCTCTGAGGAATTAAATATAGTTTCTTTAAAGGTTTCTTCTGTTCTCTGCATTGTCTCTAACCTCCTTCATCCCCTACCCCGTTCTTTTTCTGTTTATTTCAGTCTCTTTTATTCTGAAGGGTGTTCATTCATATTTAAGAGTGAGGCAAGGCACTAAAAAGCTGACTGGCAGCTCTGCATGCCTGGATGGCGCTTATTAACTGCTAGCTTTTACCACAAGAGGATTAGGCAGCAAGTGGACTTCTCTCACTGGAAAAGCCCCACATGTCAGCATCTATACATCTTCTCCTGGGGACCACTCCATTTCTCTGGGTTTTTTTAAAAACAAAATCCTCCAATTTTTTCTGACTTGGTGGTGGGACACTAATACACATGTCTGTCAATATTTAGAGAATGGAGGTGAGAGAAGGGGATGGGGCTCCACTGTTCATTATGCAAGCTTTCATCTTTTTGGGGCAGTAATAAATGGATGATGAACTTTGACAAAAGCTCCAAACTTTAGGATCAAATTAGTTCAAGTGAAAACAAGCACAGCAACAGGTTTTTTTAATTATTATTATTATTACTATTTCCAAATGAAATATTTGCAAGTGAAGATAGGGAGAGAGAACAAACACTCTAATGATCTTCTTCTTTACTCTTCTTCCTATTATTAACTTATACATTATGTTTCCTTTTCTCTGCCCTTCGAAGGCCAGACTTACAAACCCACCATCATCATGATTTCAACCATAATGAGCTACTTTTTCATTTGTTATGAGCTTACTGACAGGATAAATAAAAAAGGCTCTGCTGTCTGTAACCTACATGCAAGCATTATAGACTGCTTGACCTGTCTTCATGACTTTTAGGAGAAGCTGGGTAAAAGAAAAAGGAAAGAGAAGATCCCCAGTGTAAAGTGTACTTGTGGAACAAATCACCCAGGCAGGGTCACAAACATCTCTCTGAGGTAGCCCACTTCTTCCAAATTCTGGCCTAATAACAAGGACAGCACAGGGTTGTCAAGCACAAGAAAAAACTCAATTCACCCAACATCACTAAGTATCTACCAAAGATATACAATCAATACCAACTCTATGTTCTACTTGATTAGAAAATAAGACTTCTTTCAGCCCCGCTTTTTTTAGGCTCCACATTTGGGAACATAAAAGCCTTTTAAATATTCATGGTAATTTCTGTGCTCTGATTACAGGTTACCTTAACTGTGTAACATGAGTCTGAAATACATTTATTAAATATTATAAGTTTAAATGCCTGCTATAATTACCAGAAACATTGACTATTCTACACAGTTTAGAAACTACTAAAAATCGAAGCCAAAGGCCTTTAAGAAGATAAATGTATTTTATCTATTTTGTCTCACAGCTGTGCACATTTAAAATGCCAAGTTGTACTTAAAAAGTATTATTAGAATAAAAGTTACAATTTAAAATTTTTATTTCAAAGTGGCCTGATATATCTAGAAAACATAATTCCTTTAGGAAATGTGAACTATGAAACAATTTATTTCTAGTTTATTAAACAAATGTTAATCATCCTCGACTGAGCTAACTTTTCATGTAACAGACCAAAAAAACAAACCAAACTCATTGCCGTCAAGTTGGTCCCAACTCATAGCAACCCCTCCTTGGATTTTCGAGGCAGTATCTCTCCGAAAGTAGAATGCCCAGCCTTCCTTCCGAAGAGTGGCTGATGGGTTTGAACCACCAGCCTTCTGGTTAGCAGTCAAGTGCCTTGGGCACTATGCCACATTTCACTGGTCAACTCATGGCTGCATACACATAATGAACACTTACCAGGTTTTTGAAAAGTGCTGTCAACTCCTTTGTAAACACGGAGAACTTCAGGAATGCACTTCCCAAATCTGGGTCATCTCTGCACACACAGTTGCCACCAAACTTCTCCAGAGCTTGGGTGTACTGCTCTTCATTTTCCACATGAGCTACAATAGCAACGTGAGATGTACTATTAATGCTTGGAGCAAGCACGTGATCCCCATTCCCCACCAAGATCATCTTAGCTGGAAATAAAATCGATCATATTAGCAGAATAAAATCTCAGAAAAGTCAAAGAGCAGAAGTAACTTTGCTATCTCAATAATAAATAACTCATTGTGCCAGCAACAGATCCCAAAGAACAAGCCTGATGACAAGAGGAGAAAAGTAACTGCACCAAGTACCACTGTTTTCAACAGATCAGATGAGACTGCCAAGGATACTGCAATGCTTCCATATCATCTATGACTTCTCATTGGCCTAAACAATGACAGAAGTCACAAGTCAAGTTAACAGACTCAGCCCCCTTCTAGAATCTCAACAAGAGATGTCTTATTCCTCTCCCGCCTGAAGCTCACTTTTCTAATTCCAGGCCACAGACAACAGCTACTACTTCTTTCAAAACAGGAATAGTGGTCCTCAAAGTATAGTAAAGGGCAGCAAAGAAGGTCAGCAGTGCCTCCATGTCTCTCCTCATAATATGTCCTCTGCCCTCCATACCCTCACTCCAAACCATCTAACAGACTCATCTTTCCTCTGGGAAGCCTTCCAAGGCTCCATTCTATACCCTAGGTATCTAGGTTTGGCACCTCTATCCTTCCACATAGCAACATTACACCCAAATTGTCTGATAAATGTGTTCCTCAATACACTGGAAGCTCTCAGAAGACACCAGTTACCAGCTGCCACTGAGTCAATTCTAACTCATGGTGACCCCAAGTATGCAGAGTAGAACTGTGCTCCACTGGGTTTTCAAGGCTGTGACCTTTTGGAAGAAGATCACCAGGCTTTTTTTTTTTTTTGAGGTGTTTTTGAGTGGACTTGACCTGACAACCTTTTGGTTAGTACTGAAGTGATTAACCATTTGTACTACCCAGGCACTTCTCTTAGAGGATAGGGATTAAGTTCTATTCACCTCTTTGCCTAAATTACAAGATACATACCACACACGTTGCTTGAACATAAAAGGCAAACCCCAATTATTCATCTGATGGCAAATAATTTTACTACCAATAGGCCTCAAAGCAGCACCTTAAATAGTGAAAACCTAGATTCCAGGTCTCTAACTAAGTAGTTCTCATTACCTATTGGAAATCAAAATGATACATGCATTCATAGCTAGAAGCCAGATAGTCTCATCCAAGACTTCTAATTCAGAAACAGAGGGTAGGGAGCACAAGTAATTCTGCTAAATTAATGGGATTTAATGTTATTCCCTCATTACTGAGTCAAGGAGCTCTGGCAGTGTAGTGCTTAAGGTACTTGGCTGCCAAACAAAAGGTCAGTGTTTCTAAACCCACTACCCACTCCACCGAAGAAAGATGAGGCAGTGTGTTCCACAAAGATCAAAGCCTTAGAAACCCAGAGGGGATCGCTATGAGTCGGAATTGACTTGATAGCAGAGAGTGTGGTTTTTGGTTTGGTTCACTACTGGGTCAGGAATTTTTAAGTGAATGTAGCCAGTCTATAATAAAACAACTTGAGATTCAAAATGGAGTCTTGTCAGTAATCACCACGCTATTTCCCTCTAGCATCTTAGTGCTTGAAAAACTAGGTACAGCAGTTTGAATTAGGGATTTTGGTGCTCTAAACAGCTCACTGACTCAGAGTGCACCAAACTCAGAGGAGTAGAATTAGAGAGAAGAAAGGTACAGGGGTAAAAAAAAAAAAAAAAAAGAAGAGCTATCTTGGGGAGCGCAGACAAGCAGTCGAGAACGGCCATCCGAGACCTCCCTGGGATAAGAAAGAAGATGCACCAAACCAGCATACCAGTGAACACACCAGCATACCAACGATCACCCCAAGGATCTACCTTCAGCACCTGATTTTATCAGTAACTTGGGTCAGCTAGGTGCAGATGGGCACATCTAGCACCGCTGAAACCCGAGCAGAGAGTCCACTGATACTCTAGGAGGGAGGGCCCACTCCCCCCTCAGCGAGTCACTGAGTAGGCTTCGGTCAGCTTAGTGGCACTGAGAGGTCTGCGCTTGACTTTATCAGTAATCGTGGAACCACAGATTACTAGCAGGCACTCTCCCAACTCCAGCACTGTGAAACTGAGCAGATCTTTGGCACCAGGGGGCGGGGGGAGGTGGAATCACAGAGGAACTCCTAAGTGGATCACAGTCTGAGCAAGTTGGTCCAGCACCGTGAGTGAGTGGGGCCAGAGAGAGAAACCCCTGCAGTGGATCGTGGAGCCAGGAAGTTGTCTTGGGTTGGCTGTTTGGTGCGAAAGGGCCTTAGGAGTGAGTGGAGTTTTTGCATGTGTCCAAGACTGGCGGAAAGTGGTGACCCCCTAACAACTGGAGTCTTTGCTGAAATTGAGCTGCGGGTCTGTAAATAACAGTACAATGTCATCAGTAGCAGCCCACTCAAAGCCCTAGAAACCACCCCTAGCAATAGCGAGCTTTCCTTCTTCCACTCTCATCTTCTCTGCCAATAACTTCACTCATGCAATAGAAGAAACCACATTCAGCCAACATAAAACCTTCCAGTTCGAACTCTAAACCCTCTCTATGACAAACAGAAATCCATATCCACATTCCACACAGTGATTCCACCATCACAAAGAAAACTGCTGAGCAACCCAGCATACCTGAATTAATAACTAAATAAAATAAAATACACCAGCTTCACTTTTTTAAACTATTAAACCATAAAACCAAGAAAAAACAAATCAATATATAACCAATAATTAAAGACAGCCTCAAAATGTCTAGGAAACAACAGGCAACAGGACAAGGCATTAGAAGCAGAACAACAAACAAAGTTCTCATTACACATGGAGGAAGAGGAGGCAATAGAATTATCTGAGAAGGAATTTAGAAGATATGCTTATGGAGCTACACAAGAGCCTAAAGAAACCCCAAAGAGAAACAAGGAGAA
>NW_006921612.1:7878309-7880660 GCF_000298275.1 Orycteropus afer afer
CAGAAATTAAGGGATTTTCTAAAAACCAGACCAACCCTACAAGAAATGCCTTAGGCACTATGCTACCAAAGCATTAATCATTAGAGAGATGCAAATCAAAACAACAATGAGATATCATCTCACCCCAGCAATAATAGCAAAGTTCAACAGGTCAGAAAATAATAAATGTTGGCGAGGTTGGGAGAGATTGGAACTCTAGTGCACCACTGCCGGGATTGTAAAATGGTACAACCATCGTGGCAAACAATGTGGTATGGCGTTTCCTTAAAAAACTGAAAACAGAAGTACCATTTGATCCAACAATTCCATTACTAGGAATATATCCTAAAGAGGTGAGAGATAGCACACGAACAGAAATGTACACCTATGTTCATCACAGCACAATTCACTATAGCAAAGAGATGGAAACAACCTAAATGTCCGTCAATGGAAGAGTTGCTGTTATGTGCCATCGAGTCGGACCCGACTCATAGAGACCGCTCCTTGGGTTTCCGAGGCAGTACCATTACGGAAGTAGATTGCCCAACCTTCCTTCCGAGGAGTGGCTGGAGGGTTTGAACTGCCAGCCTTCTGGTTAGCAATCAAATGCCTTAGGCACTATGCTACCAGAGCTCCCAATGGGTAAGTAGATAACCAAATTATGGTATATGCACACAATGGAATACTATGCTTCATTAAAGAACAATGAGGGATACTTGAATCATCTCACAATGTGGATGAACCTGGAGGACATTATGCTGAGTGAAATAAGTCAATCACAGAAGAACAAGTACTGTATGAGCCCATTACTGTAAAAAGACAGAGAAGGGTTTGCTTGGGAAAGGGAACTCACCTAGTAGGTGAGGGAGGGAATGGTGAAGGAAGGGGAGGGGTTAATTTCAGGCAAGTTGGGGCCTACATGCTGACATGGGTACGGACAAGGATGTACGGGAAGGATCTATGACCACCATGATAATGTTAGGAAATGGGAAGACACTGAATTGTGCACATAAGAGATAGACGACAGGTGCCAATACCAACCAATGTGTCCACAATACTGCATTGCCATTAACACCAAACACCAGGCTACAGATAAACAACTGAGATGATCAGATGGGGGTCAGTGAACAGAAGTATACTTTAGACCAAAGACAGATTCAGCTGAGGCTAATCTTGCACAGATACCAGTGATACAAAATACCTGTAGTCCTTATAGTAACAATAGAAGACAGACACACAGTAATCCCTCACAGACAACTAGACACTATGGGAGAGAAATCCAATAGATCTACCGTCTCAGGACCATAGTACTGAGGGACACCAGACTCAATTGGCACAACAAAATACATAAAAGTCTTGCTCCACATCCTACATTGGTGAGTAGTGACTGGGGTCTTAAAAGCTTTCAAGCGGCCATCTAAGATGCAGCTAATGGTCTCCTAGCATCAGAAGCTGTTGGAGACCAGGAAAAAGAACCCCAAAAGAACATGATTGCAAGGCATATGTTCTAATTACAGTGAAGAGATGACAAGGCCTCTCTTGTGATTGCGTGTTTGCTTTTAGAGATGGCAAGGTCTCTCTGTGGTTGATTGTTGCTTTAAGAGATGGCAAGGTCTCTCTTCTCACTGTTAAATACTTAATCGGCAAAACATCAAAGTATTAAAAGTAGATGTTATTCTCCATGTTTTTATTTTACATTTTGCATCACTGTGTCCTAGTAAACATTTATCATTTTATACTCCTTACTCTTGAGAAGACTTCTATGATTGTTTTAATGACCAACTGTCGTCCTTGAGCACATACAGGAGTAAAACTTTAGCTCTGTAGAGAATAAGCTGATTGTATGACTTCCAAGACTTTATGTATAACATGTACATAAAGTAGAACAAAGGCATCAGGGGTCGCTCTCGCAGAACATGGAAGGCGTCCTCTCATTCCTTAATAAATAATAATAAAGAAAACCATTAATCCTTTAGTGTTGCTTCATTTCACGACCTGTGCGGTTTTGCCGGACATGCCAGGAAGCAAAAAAGAATGCAAAGAAAAACAAACAAACAAAACAAAACAAAAAGGGCATTTAGAAGCAATCAGCCATAGGACATGATGGCCCTTAAGACCAGAAGAACTAGATGGTGCCCGGCTACCAATGCCAAGCACTCAGGAAAGGATCAAATCTGGAGATCCTGGATAAAGTGGGAGGGAAAACATGGAACAAAATCAAAAAAACTCAATAATGACCAGAATTACTGGTCAGACGAACTCTGGTGAGACCCCCAACACTGTTGTTGTTAAGTGCCGTCGAGTCGTTTCCGACTCATAGCGACCCCATGCACAGCAGAACGAAACACTGCCCGATCCCGCACCAGCCCCAC
>NW_006921612.1:7883795-7894800 GCF_000298275.1 Orycteropus afer afer
TACGCCCGTGCTTACCTTGCTCCCGAAGACCTGGTCCCTCTCGGTAGGGTAACAAGGGAACGTGTTCAGTGCAGATCAGTGAGTAAGCACAAGCCCACCTTGTTTCAGTGCCTAACACTATGGCCCTGCAATACATTCTGCACCTGGAATAAAACGCACCTCCAGGGGCTGACTCTCAGCCCAATAGTTAATAAGATGTATACGCAGACCACTCAACCCAGGATAATGCACCCACATACTCTATGGTAACACATCCCTTAGAGCAATAGACCATGGGACACCAGAGGACCTACATTCAAACTGAGGAAATGCAAGACAGACAGGAGTGCATAAATATGAGGGGCACAGAGGGAGGGTTACAGTGTAGGGAGGGGAGGAGACTGGGTCAGGGTTGGACATGGTAAATGGGGAATTAAACTAAATGTACACATTACGTTGAATGTAAAACAAGCTCTTAAAATATAAAAATAAAATTTCAAAAATGAAAAAAACAAACTTGAGTCTATATGGACACCTGTTTTATTTATTTATTTTATCACTTCAATTAGAAATATAACACAACCACTTTACCGTCAAGACAGGGCAGACAGACATAAACTCGTATGTGTCCACCCTGTGAACTTCATCAGACAGAGAAAACTTTGGTGCTGGCACAGCTCCGCACAGATCCTGAAAGCCCCTCTGTTACAGCACAAATTCTTCCTCAGGGAAATAAAACACTGTCATCAAATGCCAATGTCTGTGCTGGACCTGACAACTAGGGCAAATGAATGGAACATGTATTCCTGGAAGGCAATCTTCCCCTATGATCCATGAATGGTGCACCCACCCACCCTATCAGAGAAGTGCTTTGCCCTTGACCTCCTGTGGATATGGGTGCCTTAGGGGATTCCTATGGGGATCTAGTAAACATAAGAGAAATGAATTTCATTGTTCAAGACCTGTAAATAAATTCATTTATTTGTTTGTTTGTTTTTATATTCCAGAAAAAAGCCTGGCTGTTCTGGATAAATTGAATGCATTTCTGCGACTATACTCCAAACAAACAACTTAAGACTGAAACACAAGCACATTTATACACACATAGATCCTGAAGAATTTATGGGATTGCAGATGGAGTCCTCGGATGATGTGGGTTCTAGTCATATCGCTACCACTAAATATTGATATGACCTTGTTAAGTTATTTACTGTCACTGGACTTGACTGTCTTACATAAAGGATAAAGACCTGTTGTGAGATACTCAACAGATTAAGGTAAGAATCAAAGAGTAAGGATACTCAGTTCAACCATAGCCAGCACATAGCCAATAGCAGCAATAAAAATAACAGCAGCGGCAGCTATCACTGATATTGAGCACATAATTCCCTTTAAATTTCACAACAATTTTGCAAGATATGTATTATTTCTCATAATGCCAATAGGAAATTGAGGCCCAAAGAGATCAGATAACATGTTCTCAAAAAACACAGTTAGAAAGCAGCACAGTTGGAATTTAAATCCAAGTCTATCTGATTTTAAAATCCATTTTTCTTCTACTATACTACATTGGTGCTTATTTCATAACTAAAAGAAACTTACTTTGCCAAAACAAATAGCATCTTTTTATTTTTAAAATTGTATTTCACAGATGGATCAATAATTCTTCTTATTTGGCTCTTTTTATAATTCTAGAACATGAAGTTAACACTGAAGGGCAGTTCCTTTCAAACCACATACTAGTTGATAACTAGTTATCAAAACTGGTGGTCAAGACATAGGCAATTCCAGTGTCATTTGCAAAAGGAGTCTGTTTTGGTTATCTATTGTTGCCATAATAGAAATACCGCAAATGAGTGGCTTTAACAAACTGAAATTTTTTTTCTCACAGTGTAGGAAGCTAAAGGGAAGGCTTTTTCTGTGTCAGCTCTGGAGGATGATCCTTGTCTCAACCGAGTTCTGCTCCTGGGCGATCTCCATGTGGTTTGGCATGTGTCTTCCCACATCTCTCCTTTCACTTGCTTGTTTAATCAACTGTCTATCTCAAAAGAGATTGAATCAAAGCATACCCTATACAAATCATGCTTCATTAACATAACAAAGACAGCCCATTCCTAAAAAGGTTTTTTTCCTTTAAAAAAAAAGAAAAAAGTCAATTCTGACTCACAGCAATCCTACAGGGCAGAGTACAACTGCCCCATAGATTTTTCTAAAGCTGTTTATCTTTACGAAGTAGACTGCCTCATCTTTCTCCTGCAGAGCAGACAGTAGGTTTAAACTGCCAACCTTTTGGTTAACAGCCAAATGCTTTAACCAGTATGCCACCAGAGTGCCTACCACAGGCATAGAGGTTAGGATTTATAACACACATTTTTGGAGGACACAGTTCAATCCATAAAAGGAGTTGCCAACCACAAGCAGATGTCTGAGGCTGATATATCACTCAGCTGGGTTAAAGAAACAGAGAAATGCAGGCGCCACACACTTGTGCTATTTTCCTTTGCTCACTGCTCTCTGGACCAGCAGGCTTCCCAGTGATGCCAACAAAGGGTTTACTGGTTGTGGTGATTTCCTTCATGGTGAAGTGATAAGAATGCAGAAGCCCATTATGGAATTATGAGAGACCTAGGACTCCATGGAAACCTTATCATATGTACATCTCCCCTAAGCAAACACCAAAGGGGAGGGAATTTACATACATTAAATGCTTATTGTTGTTGTTGCTGTTAACTGCCATGGACCTGCCCAACTAATGGCAACTCCATGCACAAAGAAACATAAAACTATCGGTCTCTGTGCCATCCCATGATGGGTTACGGATCAGACTGTTTCTCTCCACAGGGCTTTTTTTTCCCCCCACTGGCTGGTATTTGGAAGTAGACTGTGAGGTCTTTCTTCCTCATCTGTCTTAGTCTGGAAGCTCCACTGAAATTTGTTCAGCAGCATAACAAGAAGCCAGCCTCCACTGGCAGACAGGTGGTAGCTGCACAAGATGTGAACTGGAGCCAGAACCCCTCCTTGGGTTTCCGAGGCAGAATTCCACCACTCAACTACCACTGCCCCAAAACGCTTATAATGTGCCCTTTAAGTACAAGGTGCCTATTATCATTACTAGTTTCTAAATAAAGGGGCGTTCACAACTGTCAAATGACTTGTCTAAGATCACACAGTTGGTAAGAGGTATAGCAGAATTCTGAGCCAGGAGTCAAATCCACTGTTCACTATGCAGACTGCTTCTTAGCCTGGGATAACCTGTAGGAAGAGGAATCGGTCTTTTCTTCATTGCTAATCTACCAATTTGACACATACAATCAAGGCCTTGTGTTCTATCACCAAGAAATATGAAAGACCTACCTACGATCCTTCCTTCTGAGATACTCAACTTAACCTGGTACAGGCTAAGGTTTGGTTTTGTTTTAATTAATTAATTATCATCCTTTACTTAACAATCTCCAAAATAATGTGTAGATCCTCAGTAACTCCAATGTTGATCAATGAGGTTTTATTGCCTTTTATTATAATGATGATGAAGACAATGAGCTCATGGGCTTATATTTAAAATGTTTTTATATACTGCAGTCAATATTTATTATCTTCCAACATTTAAACTGTCCCATCTTTAGCTAGTGGGAGCCTCTTCACACCAGCCTGGTTAGGGTTTTTACATTATTTCTCATCCTGCAAATGAATTTAAAGATTCTATACAGTGTGTAACAACAACAACAGATAAAAACCTAAGCCTGTGTCTCTGTCTCCCTAGAACACCCACCATAACGCAAAATGCAACACACTGCCGTCGAGTTGGATGAGACTCAAAGAGACCCCTCCTTGGGTTTCCAAGGTGGTATCTCCACAGAAGTAGATAGCCCAACCTTCCTTCCGAGGAGTAGCTGGTAGGTTTGAACTGCCAGCTTTCTGGTTCGTGTCAAATGCCTTAGGCACTACACCATCAGAGCTCCCATAACACCTACCATGGTGCCATAGTAAAAACAGTAAACCCTCCATAAGCGTATGTTAACCAATTGATGTACTATTCCAGATCTCCCTAAGTTTGAGATTTTCCTACCAGGAAACAGAAAGTAGTTGAGTGCCTTTACTTTTCTTTTGCCAAAAGCAAACTTAAAATAGGAACCTAAAATAAGTAGCTTGGGAATAAAGTTTCTGGAAACAACCCAAACTGTGTCTATCAGTTTTTATTTACAGAATTACAAAAGCTGTTCTAAAAAGAGCTTGCTCTCTCACCTCCCCCTTGTTCAAATACCTCTAAACTCAGTTCTTATTAATGGTCCAGATCCAAGAACCTTAAGTCTGGGAGGGGCCCTTGGGAAACAAGAATCAGAGTCATGGAGACGATGTCAGGATGAGACTCCACTTCTTGTTAATTCAAACCTCACACTCCTCTTCATTCCCCTATACATCACTGCACAATAGGCTGAACCTTCCACCAGTCCACTCAAAGGAAACAAAGGAATGGAATGAAAGGCTCCCACAGAAAAGTCTATTATCAGGCCAGCAAGCATGTGCATATACTAAGTTTAGAGGTAAAGATTAGCGTTTGCTATGTGCTTTCTCGTTTACTTGATTCTGTTATTCAAAACACTGATATCAATGAGAAGGCCCAGTTCGTAAGGATCAAACAAAAATTGATGGATTTAAGAAGAACAAAAGGCAGTGCACTTTTATTCCTAGTCAATGATGGCTCTCACAGGTCACACAGCACAGCAAGAAAGCTAGCCAATGCCACAGTGCTGCAAAAGGAAGGCTGAGAAAGTCTAATATGATCATGGTAGCTACTATATACATCTAGAGAAAGATATATTAATCCATTCAGTGATAGCCTGAAATGTGCCAAACAATGTCTTGGGTACTGGGGCTTCAGAGAAGTTAAGAAAAGAACATTTGCGCTAGGACTCCAAGGATACATTAAAAAAACTCACTGCCGACGAGTCGATTCTAACTCATAGTGACCCCTCCTTGGGTTTCCGAGGCAGTATCTCTTCAGAAATAGATTGCCCAATCTTCCTTCCAAGGAGTGGCTGGTGAGTTTGAACCATCAGCCTTCTGGTTAGCAGTCTAATGCCTTAGGCACTACGCCACCAGAGATCCTCCAAGGATATACAGGAATTTTCAAAAAGAGCAGCAGCAGAAACAGGAAGGTATCAAGACCACAGGGGAACATCAAAGAGTCTCATGTGTTCAGAAACAGTTAATGCCTTTTCTGTTTTAAAGCCACCATCTGCATCCAACTCTTGATTCTTAAAACCATCACAGAGCAGCATAGGTCTCACTGTCCCAACTCCCTTAGGCCCATCCATGCCCACTACTATGTCCTTTCATTCAAAAGGATTCTAAAAGGTAACCTAGTCCAGAATTTTCTCTCTTTACAGACAAGGAAACTAAACTCAGAAAGGTGGTAACTTATTCAAGTTCATACAGCTAGTCTGCAGCAGAGCTGGAACAAGAATTCAGATTTCCTGACTCTCAGTCCAGTGCTCTTCCTACCCCATCAAGGAACTCTTTCTTTGTTTGTTCATCACATTATCACTTTCTTGGCTTCCTACATTCAAGCATGGGTACTCCTAACCCAAACACCAAATGCCATAAACCAGAGAAAAAGAGAAGAAGGGCCTGAGATGATCTTCCAGGCTCCTTCTCCTGCACACACGGCCATCCACTCTGGTCGTCAGGCTGAAGAGGAATCATGTGCTGACACCACACATTCCAACCATCCACACAGACAGCTGAGAAGGTGCATTTAAGAAGAGACATATGTTCTCCTCCAAAGTAGCAGCTTTGCAGAGACATTACTGATGACTAATATTCAAATGTGAGCCACAATTTCAATGTTGGGATAATTCTGCACAATTCAACATTAAAAAAATAATAATTACCTCAAACTATCAGCCCTACACATCACCTGGCTTCAGATCTAACATATGGCACTAATGTCATGGGAAAGCATTTTCTTAAAGTAAAAGATAATCCTCACTTCTTAACAGGACTACCTGTGAAGATGCCCAAGGAGAGAACCATTTTCAGAACTTTTTTTCTAGGATCATCCCAGATAAGTGACTTAAAAAGTCTTTCAATTCCCAACCTGGTAATCTGTATGAAAAACCTTAAAAACATGTTTGCCATATAATCACCCCACTTTGAGAAATCTCTCTAAATGAAATAGGATGATCAGAGATATATGTCGAACAATGTATAAAGAGTGAATGTTGAAAATGTGTAAAACCTTCTATACAACCAAAAATGTCATGGGATTTGGTTTCTTGGTTTGGAGGTTGATAGTCATGGCTTCATGGGGCATTCTAGTTAGATGACCTAAGAACAAATTTAGTGTTTCTGTTCTACCTCCTAGTTCAATGTGTAGTGACTGGGGTCTTAAAAGGTTCCAAGGGTCCTGTTCTGGTTACCTAGTGCCGCTCTGATAGTTATATACCACAAATGGGATGGCTTTAACAAACAGGAGTTTATTCTCTTATAGTTTGGAGGCTTTAAGTCCAAGTTCCAAGTGCCAGGCTCTAGGGGCTGGGTGAAAGCTCCTCAACCTTGGGCTTTAGCTCTGCCTCCTGCTCTTGGCCCACTGAAGCTGGAGGCTTTTCTTCACTCAGCTGCTGGCTGCTGAGGCTGACAAGCCCAAGTCTGACAAAGAAAAAGGCACAGTCCCAATGTTACCAAACCACATGGCAGGCCATTAATTCAAGTCTATTGAAAGTCCCAAAGTTGGCAGAGCATGGCAGGCTGCTGAACAACGACATGGCTACATGCAGGGTTCAAGTGTGCCATAAGCTAGCAATCATTCCCCAAGGCTTCTCCTTATATACTGAAGCAGACCACATCTCTAAGGCAGCTACTAAGCTGCTCACAGTAGACTCCACCATGGAGTTGATTACCAGTCTCATCATGAGGAATACTACATCCAGCTGCCCAACCACTCAACCAGACCCAGAAAGTTGATACACAAACTGAACTACCACATGGCCATACCCAAACCCAGTGTCACAGAGTTTCCAAAGATGTAATCTTTTTGGAAGCTAGCTCATCTTTCCCTTGTGGAATAATTGGTGGATTTGAACTGTAGACCTTTTGGTAACCAGCCAAATTGTCTTAACTACTGTGTCACCACCAGCCACTCATCGGAAGGAAGATTGAGCAATCTACTTCTGCAATCATATCACCTTGGAAACCCAAGGAGGGGTCACTATGATTCAGAACCAACTTGCTGGCAGTGAGTTTGGTTTTTTTGGTTTAGAGCTCCTTAGTGGCCATACAAGGCATTTACAATTGCTTTCTATTTGCCTGGAACAACAAAGGAAGGAGAGTCAGGAATAGCAGGAGGATATGGAATGTGTGACTAACTAACTGCCTTCATGAACAATTGCTTCCTTTGTCATGAAACCAGGAGAACTAGATGGTACCCTGCTACCAGGACTGAACATTTTTATCAAAGACTCCATAGAACAATCCTGATCAAAAGGGGGAAAATGCAGAACAGAATTTCAAATTCTCATGGACCACAGACTTGTTGGAGCCATGAAAGTTGGATAAACCCCTGAAACTATTGCCCTGAGATAATTTTTAAACCTTAAACCAAAAATATCCCCTGAAGTCTTAAAATCAAACAATAATTTATCTGAGCTAGTACAAAAAATATCTGCCTTAAGCATTATGCTCTTTTAAGAATACCTATACGGGATCAAATTGACAACAGCAACTCAAAAGATTAGATAGGAAACTTAGGGGGCAGTGAATTTATATTAATGGAGGAGAAACAACTCAGAAAAAGAGGGTAAGAATACTTATACAACTCAAAGAATGTAATCAATGTCACTAAATGGTATATGTATAAACTGTTGAATTGGTAAGTATTCTTGTGTTAATTCTCAATAACAACAAAATAAATAAAACTGTATTTGAAAAAATTATACAGGACCCCAAATAAACTTAAGGCTTTGAGAAAGGGAAGGAGGAAGGGGAGGAAGAAGGAAAGAGGGAAGGAGGGAAGGGAAATGAATATGATTAAATCCCAGGATATTCACCAAATGGAGTATTACATAGGCTTTAAAATCCTGTTTCACATGAATATTTAATAAATGATACAGAGATATGATCAGGATAGAATACCAAATTTTAAAAAGACAGGGCACAAAACTATGTATTTACTTTAATCCTTAATTTTGAAAAAAGTGCAATGTAGAAAAAAGGCTGAAAGGAAAATACATCAAAATGCTACTAGTGGTAGTACACTAGCAAGCACTCAAATTGTATGCCATAGGCCATGTACTACGCCCAATGCTTTCTATACTATTTTATTCCTTCTTTAAGGTACATATTTTGCAGACATGAAACATATTTTGAAAGTATAAATAACCAGCCCAGGGTTACACTGCTTCTAAGTAGCAAAGCATACATTCAAGTCAGGAGTTGTGTCTCAGACCATGCACTTACTGGAGCCTGTCTGGTATGACAATAGCAGGATTACGCTGAGGTGATGATTTTACTCTACTGTTTTTCTGAATTTTCCAAATTTTCTAAATTAAGCATATATTTTCTTTACAATCAGAAAACAACTTCAAGAATAAAAAAAAAATTCAACAGAAACCTTAAGTGCCAGCTACAATGACTAGATGACAGGTATGTGTCACTTAGCATCAGTTTGGACAATGTCCTACCTGCATATACATCCATGGTCTCATAATATTTTCTTTTTTCAAGGGAAAGCAGCTCTCATTTCATTTATTCTTTTCCCCTGATAGTTGTAAGACCTCAAACCCAGACTCTTGCAGCACTGGGTGGCATATAGGCAGGTGAGGCAGAAAACATGTCTCTGGGCTCTCTGTCCTTGTCTGGTGGGCAGGTGGTAGTAGTAGTAGCAGCAGCAGCAGCGGAGGCTGCAGGACCAGGCTGCTCCTGCTGCTCCTGCTGCTCAGGCATACAGAGCAGTGGGTAAAATCCCACTGTGCTTCCTCACACTCCGCTCCTGCTGCCACTACCACCACCAATTCTTCTAACTTTCACCAGCAACTCCAGTAGCAGCAGTAATGCAGATGAAAACAACCATAAGCAGGTTCCCATAAGGTTTTAATATGGCATCTGCACAACATCCAAATCACATAACATCCTATTTCACAGAATGTATAGGGAACATTAAGCACCATATAACTGTATTTGGGTTCTATGTGCCTATGCCTATTATAAATTCTATAATCTGTCTTTCTCCATCAAAGTTTCCTGATAAGTTTACATGATAGAAATAGCCTTTGGCACCAGAGTGCTTGCATCATCTCTGACAAGACACAAGCACCTACAACCAAAAAGGCTTTGTAAACTTTATAGTTTACAGCCCTTCGAGCTCATGCTCCAGCTAAGGAAATGGAAAGATTGCTTTTCTTCTTGAATGAAGCTTCATGACTTGCCATTTCTTCTGCTTTCTCAAACATATTATGCTCCTTTCTACTTTCAAAACTTTATTCAAAACTCATTTCCATTAAGTCTTTCCTAGGGAACCCCCATTTGACCTTGATTCCTCAACAAACTAATAGTTCTTGTGGATACTACCATCTAATCGGTATGTTTAGCTCAGGCAATTAGCAATGGAGATAGTAATGTCAAGGTATGGGTTGAGCATCAAAATCTTTATCTGTGATTACCCTATATTCTATGATGCTTTCTTATATTCATGACAACAAAACAACTGTTGAAAATGTGTGTGAATGAATAACTCAATACAACCCAATTACACAAGCTTCTACTGCTCTCAGGGGCACATCTGGAAGGAAAGTGAAAAGGGTAAACAACTGAGACTGATCTACTGGAGCTATTTTCTTTCTTTAAGATGGCCCTTTATGTCCTTTTAGATTACAGGTTCAGAGTACAGAAAACCTATCAATATTTACTTTTATTCATTCTGCATTTTCTGAATACCCACTGTTGGTCAAGAACTGTCCTAGAAACTAAAAGATAAAATCCAATTATGCAGAAAGCCTATTATGCATATGATTATGATGAACAAAAAGATTCATGAAACTCCTCAAGAACTCCTCCCCTCGGGGAGCAAGCAACCCACCAGGAAAGACTTGGACACTAGTTAATGATGTGCAAAGGCAGAGGCTGGAAACAGAATTCAAGGGGCTTGGTATGTGAGAGCATCGGAAGAGATAGCAGACAATGAGGCTAGAGAGGTAGGAAGGGGCCAGACAATGAAGGACTTCATCCCAGGAAATAGATGGTCACTAAAAGATTTTTAAGTGACATGTTAAGATTCGCATTTAAGAAAGATGACTTTGGTACAAAAAACAAACAAACAAAAAAAAAAAAACCCAAACTCCAAACTCTCTGCTGGTGAGTCTATTCTCCAACCAACAAACAATTTAGCAAGAAAATAAATATCAATCCACTGTAATATAAACTACAGGACAGGTAGAAATATTATAGGGATATGAAGAAAGCCGTAAATCTTCTGGGGACTGGTGACAGAGGTAAAGTTTGTAGGTGTTTCTCTCTTCAGAATCTAGTATAGGATGAGATTAAAACTAAGCTGCTAGCTGCCTGACTAACCTCTGGACTCTCATTATTTGGAACATTACCTTCCAGCTCTAAAATCAAAATTACTGGAGACAGAGGCTCCTGCTAAAGAACTGGTGGGGTTTTCCTCTGACCTGGAATCCCAAGGTGCCTGGCATTCAAAGAAGTAAAGTGACTCAATATTTTTTGAGTGTGGAACTGTAAATGATTAGAAATTTCAATTTCATAGACCTGTTTTTTAAGAAAAGCCCTGGTGATGCAATAGTTAAGTCCTCAGCTATTAATCAAAAGGTCAGCAGTTCAAACTCACCAGTCACTCAGTGGGGAAAAGATGTGACAGTCCACCTCTGTAAAGATTTACAGACACAGACACTCTATGGGGCAGCTCTGTTGTTGTTGTTGTTGTTGTTCTTATGTGCCGTCGAGTCGGCCCCGACTCATAGCGACCCCTCCTTGGGTTTCCAAGGCAGTATCACTACAGAAGTAGGATTGCCCA
>NW_006921612.1:7895095-7900594 GCF_000298275.1 Orycteropus afer afer
GAACATGCTGGTACTGCAAGTTGCTTTTAACAGTCTTTCCCTTTTGTTTTTTTATCTCCTCTTACCTAACAGATACAATTCCCATTCTTACAGATACTCACCAGAGCAATGAATCAACAAGAGGTTATCACTGCCCTTACCCCACACCTCCATGCAAAGAATGGTCAACTTGGATAAAGTACAACACCTGTAGATTAAAGAGAGCCCTAGGATCTTCACCTCACAGGAACAAGTACGCTCTGGAATATCAACGGTCTTGAAACCTCATATAACACCCAAACAATTCGTGTAAGATACACACACACACGTGTGTGTGTGTGTGTGTGTGTGTGTAATTTCATCATCATAGCAAGTCTGTAGGATTTTACACAGAGAAAACAGGTTCTGGGACACATACTGAATAATTTAGTCAATTTTTTATGGCAACTAAAAAAAGAGCCAACTCTGTGACAGTACCCCCATCAGTAAAACATGGGACTTTGGCTACATCAGTGGTTTTTAAATCTTTTGGGCTATCACAGGCACTAATAAAAATCCAAAGATTGTTTTGGATTATCTCTCCAGGAAAACAGACCTTCATACAATTCTTTGCATATAATTTCTGGGATGTACAGAACCCTTAAGCCTTCCATGGACCCTACACAACAGGTGAAAAAGTCCTATCCTAGATGAGCTTTAAATTCCCTACCAAATATGATAACCCTAAGTATGATTCATCTTAAAATTGGAGACTTTAGGTCACAAATTTTTGCATTCCTTGGAGTTAGCTACCCTTCTATGATAATAGGTAATTACAGCTGATAGAACTCAGCCAGTTACTTAATCAAAACTCCTATTAATCTTGAGTGATGTCTTTCCCTGCTTTTGGTATCAAGGTTATGCTTGCATCATAAACTGAATTTGGGAGGATTCCATCCTTTTCTATGTTTTGAAATAGTCTGAGTAGGATCGGTATAAGGAGCTCTGGTAGCGTAGCACCTAAAGCACCTGACTGCTAACCAGAAGGCTGGTAGCTGAAACCCACCAGCCACTTCTCAGAAGGAAGGTTGAGCAATCTACTTTCGTAGTGATACTGCCTTGGAAACCCAAGGAGGGGTCGCTATGCGTAGAGTCTGACTTGACAGCACATAACACAGGATTGGTATCAGTTCTTCTCAAAGTTTGGTAGAATTCCCCAGTGAAATCACCTGGGCCAAGACTTTCTTTTGTTGGTAATTTTTTTTATGACCTCTTCAATTTCTTCTTTTGTTATGGATCTGTTCAACTTTTCTACCTCAGTCAGTCAGTGTTAGGTTAGGTAAGTAGTATATTTCTAGAAATCTGTCTATTTCTTCCAGATTTTCAAATTTGTTGCAGTACAGTTCTTCACAGTATCCTAATATTATCCTTTTTATTTCAGTTGGTTCTGTTCTGATGTCACCCATTTCGTTTCTTATTTGTGTTATTTGTATTCTCTCCCTCTTTTCCTTTGTTAAATTTCCCAGCAGTTTGTCAATTTTATTAATCTTTTCAAAAAACCAAGTTCTACTCTTGTTGATTTTTTCTATTGTCTTTCCATTTTGTTTCATTGATTTCTGCTGCATCTCTATTGTTTCCTTTCTTCTGGTGACTGTAGGCTTTTCTTGCTGTTCTTTCTCTACTTGTTGGAGATTTTGGTTCAAAGTATTGATTTTGGCTTTTCTTCTTTTTTGATGTGTGCATTTATTGCTATAAATTTCCTCTGATCACTGCTTTTGATGTGTCCCAAAGATTTTGGTATGTTGTGTTTTCATTCTCATTTGATTCAAGGAATTTTGTAATTTCATTTTTCATTTCTCCTATTACCCAGTCATTTTTGAGGAGGGTGTTGTTAAGTTTCCACGTGTTTGCTCTTTTTCCATTCATCTTCCTATCGTTAATTTCTAATTTGATAGCACTGTGATGTGAAAAGATGCTTTGCAGTATTTCAATGTTTTTAAATTTATTAAGGCTTGCTTTATGGACTAACATATGGTCTATGATGGAGAATGTTCCATGTGCACTGGAAAAGAATGTATAATGTGCTGTTGTTGGATGAAATGTTCTGTAGATGTCTACCAGGTCAAGTTGCTGGATTGTATTGTTTAGCTATTGTGCATCTTTGTTGAGTTTCTTCATTGAAAGTGGGGTATTAAAGTTTCCTACTATAACTGTGGAATCATCTATTTGCCTTTTCAACTCTTTTAAAGTCTGATTTATATTTTGGAGCTCTTTCATTGGGTCCACAAATATTTATTTTATGGTTATATCTTCTTGTTCAATTGATTCTTTAATCGTTATATATTGTCCTTCCTTGTCTCGTATGGTGGTTTTTGTGTCAAAGTCAATTTTATCAGAAATTAATATTGCCATTTCTGCTCTTTTCTGGTTGCCATCTGCTTGATGAATCTTTTTCTAACCTTTGATTTTTAGCCTATTTTTTATCTTTTTCTCTAAGGTGTGTCTCTTATAGACAGCATACTGATGGGTTATGTTTTCTTATTCAGTCTGCAAATCTCCACGTCTTAAGTGGTGCATTTAATCCATTGACATTCAGTGTAATAATCGACAAGTATGAAGTGGTTACTGTCAGTTTGTTAAGTGTTTTTTCATGGTGTTGCTGGTTTCTTTGTTCCAAATAATTTTCTGCACTGAGATCATTATGTTTATGAATCATGTTATCATTTCCTTTGTTGAAGGTGTTTTAATATTTGCTAAATATCTGTGCTTGTCCTCTTTTTATTGTGATGTGAAGATTTATCATTTTTCTTTGAGATTACTTTGTGATTTATAATTCTCTCCCTGAGTTTCGAATAGTCCATTCTATCTTGCAACTCTCTTGAATTCCTCACCATGTAGAAGTTCTGTAACTACATTATTTTCCCCTTCTTTTTGGTTTGTAGTTGTGCTTATTTGCCAACTGATGTCTCTGGTTCCCTGTTTACAATCTTGTAGGCTTATTTTACTTTGGATACTTCCATAGCAGGGTTGGTTTTGGGGTTACGTCATCTTGTGTATTAATAGTTGATGGTTGTTTGCTATTATTGGTTCTCTGTTCAAAGGACTCCCTTTAGTATCTCTTGTAAGGTTGGTCTGGTTTTAACAAATTCCCTTAATTTCTGCTTATCTGGAAATGTCCTAATTTCACTATCATATCTGAGGGACAATTTTTCTGGGTATATAATTCTTGGTTGGAAATTTTTCTCTCTCAGGGTTTTATATATACCATCCCATTGCCTTCTCGCTTGCATGGCTTCTACTGAGAAATCTGAGCTCAGTATTATTGGTTGCCCCTTGTAGCCACTCCTCGGAAAGAAGGTTGGGCAATCCTACTTCCGTAGTGATATGCCTCAGAAACCCAAGGAGGAGTCGCTATGAGTTGGGGCAGACTCGACAGCAAATAACAACAACAACAACTTGTAAGTAACTTTTCATTTTTCCTGTGCTGCTTTTGGATTCTTTCTTTGTCTTTGGTTTTAATGAGTTTGATGATTTATCTTCGTGATTTTCTTTTGGGCTCTATAATGTTTGGGCTTCGTTGGACTTTCTAAATGGATATATTCTCATCTTTCATCATATTAAGGAAGTTCTATTCAAACAAATCTTGGACAATTTTCTCAGTGGTTTTATTTTTCTCTCCCTGTTCTGGAATTCTGATTACACATAGGTTATTCCTTTTGATGGTATCCCACATGAAACTTAGGCTTTCCTCATTTTATCTTTTCTCTGACTGATCCCTTTCCAAACAAGTATTCAAGGATTTGTCTTAAATCTCATTAATTCTGTCTTCCACTGATTCAATTCTATTCCTTTGCCCTTTAAATGTGTTATCTACTTCTGAAAATTTAGTATTCATCTTCTGGATTTCTAGCTGCAGATTTGTATCATTTCTAATTTATCATTTATTTTGTCATTTTGTTCTTGCATTTTCTTCTGAAATTGTTCTAGAGTTTTGTCTGTGTTTTCCTTAATTTTCTCAGTGTTTTCCTTGATCTGTCTCTCAATCCTTTGAAGATACCTAAATATAATTCTTTTAAATTCCTTATCAGGGAATTCCAATGCTGCTTCTTCCTCAGGAATGCATTCTGGGTCTGTATCCTGCTCCCTTGTTTCTACCACTTTATCAAGCTTCTTTGTGTGGAGTATGATGATCTGTTGTCTCAGAGACATTGTGACCTTGTTGTATTTGTATTTAACTGTTGATTGTATGTTGGAGTGATTTGCCCAAGACTTTAGGGTTTTTTTTTAGGTTTTTTTTTTTTTGGATGTATCTGAGTAAGCAGGGTATTGTGTTTCTCTATTTGCTAATTGGCAGCACTTATGCACTCACCACCTGTCTCTTGGTGGTTGTGATAGATAATGAGAGTGGCTGCACAGATCTCTGTTAACTGTTCATGAAGAGCAGTTAAGGGTAAGTCAGGGTCTTCTTGATGGTCACTTATTGTTGGCCAGTTGATGGAAGAGAAAGTGGTGGCTCTCACTCAGTAAGTGGAACTGCTGGAGGTGTGGGTGTGGTTGTGTCATATGGGCATGGTTACTGTCTCCCACTCAGACAAAAATAACAATCAAAAAACCATCAAGAAAAAAAGCAAGCAGACAAAAAACACACCGCATCAATATACAGGAACAATCACCAAAAAGAGAAAAAAATAAAAGCGGAAAGACAATAAATGAGATAAAATATTTAAGGAAATACTTTAAAGAGAGAATTCCACTAAGATGGAGGAGTAAACAGACAAGCTACACAGACCCTCTTCAACAAAGAAAAGAGGAACCAGTTAACAGAGATACAGAAGATAATCCTGGAGCCCTGAGCTTTTTGAAAGAAACTATACAGAAGTGGATTAGGCACCAACTAGTGGAAAAACCTAAATGAAAACAGTGAGTATGAAGATGGTAGGAGCATCAACTGCCAGATACTCTGACAGGGCCTGAATATTTCTAAGCGGTGTAGGGACTTGAGAATTGACCTGGTTGTCAAGGGCTGCAAGGGCAACTGTGCTGGTGGCCAATGACTAGGAAGGGAAACAATAAGGAGAGAGACAACCTGAACTGTGGACTTTCCACTGTCCGGAGGGTGCAGCCATTTTGGCTCTTTACAAATGGTGGCCATTTTGGATATTTAAAGTGACTGAGGGCACAGCCATTTTAAATGTTTATAGTTGGCGACTATTTTGGATGCTAAAGTGACAGCATTCTCATTCAGATTTCAGGGACCTAAGAATAGGTTCTGTTTGCCAAGGACAGCAGGGACATAAAGGAAGCTGATAATGGGAAAGGTGACAGGTGTTGAGTGTATAAGTGCAGCCAATTAGTGAATAGAGAGGCACAGCACAATATCCTGCTTGCGTAGATAACATACAAAGAAAACCAAAATCATGGGCAAGTCACTCCAATGCACAATCACCAATTAAATATAAACACAAAAACATCACAATGCCTCAGAGACAACAGAGCATCACAGTCCACACAAAGAAGCAAGATAAAGCAGAAGAAACAAGG
>NW_006921612.1:7901923-7905914 GCF_000298275.1 Orycteropus afer afer
AAAATTAGAAATGACACAAAATCTACAGATAGAAATCCAGAAGATTAATACTAAATTTTCAGAAATAGGTAACACACTGAATGGCCAAAGCACTAGAACCGAATAATGGAAGACACAATTAATAAGATTAAAGGCAAATACCTCAATGCCTATTTGGGAAGCAATCAGAAAAAAGATCCAAACAAAATGAAGAAAGCCTAAGTAAGGTTCACGTGGGATACCATGAAAAGAATTAACCTACATATAATCGGAATTCCAGAACAGGAAGAGACAAACGAAACCACAGAAAAAAATAGTCAAAGATTTGTTGGAAGAGAATTTCCCTGGTATGATGAAAGATGATAATCTATCTATTCAAGAAGGTCAACGAACCTCAAATAGGATAGACCCCAAAAGAAAATCACAAAGCATACCATCATCAAACTCATTAAAACCAGACAAAGAATGAATCATGAAAGTAGCATGGGAAAAACGAAGTTACCTACAAGGGGCAACTAATAAGACTAAGCTCAGATTTCTCAGCAGAAACCAAGCAGGCGAGAAGACAATGGATGGTATGTATAAACATTGAAAGAGAAAAATTTCCAACCAAGAATTATGTGCCCACCAAAACTGTCAGTGGGATGGTATAAATAAAACACTGAAAGAGAAAATTTTCCAACCAGGAATTATGTACCCAGCAAAATTGTCCCTCAAATATGATGGTGAAATTAGGGCATTTCCAGATAACCAAAAATTAAAGGAATTTGTTAAAACCAGACCAACCTTACAAGAGATGCTAAAGGGAGTCCTTTGGACAGAGAAGCAACAACAGCCAACAACAAATGACCATTAACACACATGATGACATAATCCAGAAACCAACCCAGCTATGGAAGTATCCAAAGTAAATAAGCCTATAACATTGTAAACAGGGAACCAGAGACATCAACTAACAAATGAGGACAACTACAAACCAAAAAGAGGAAAAAACTGTGCAGTTACAGAACTTCTAAATGGTAGGGAAGTCAAGACAACTGCAAGATAAAATAGACTGTTCTAAACTTGAGAAGAAAACTGTAAATCACAGGGTAAACTCAAAGAAAAACGATAAACTTTCACATCAAAATAAAAAAGAGGACCACCATAAATATTTAGCAAATACTAAAACAATAGCAACAAAGAAAGTGATAACACGATTCATAAACAAAATGAGCTCAGCACAGAAAATTATATGGAACAAAGAAATCAACATCACGAAACAGCACCTAACAAAAATGACAGCAAAAAAATTCATACTTGTCGATAATTACATATCCGACAAGGGACTTATCTCTAAGATTTATAGAAAACTCCAACGCCTCAACAGCAAAGGAATTAACAATCCAATTGAGCAATGGGCAAAAGAAAGGAACAGACATTCACCAAGGAAGATGTTCAGACAGCCAGTAAATTCATGAAGAGATGCTTATGATCACTGGCCATCAGAGAGATGCAAATCAAAACAACAATGAGATACCATCTGGCCTCAGCAATGATGGATGGCAAAGTTCAATGAGACAGAAAACAACAAATGCTGGAGGCAATGTGGAGAAACTGGGACTCTCATACACTGCTGCTGGGACTGTAAAGTGATACAACCACTGTGGAAAGCAGGATGGGGATTCCTTAGAAAGCTGGAATTGGAGATACCATTTGACCCAGTAATCCCATTACTAGGTACATATCCTAGAGAGGTGAGAGGTAGGACAGGAACAGATATATGAACACCCAAGTTCATCGCAGCACTATTTACAATAGCAAAAAGATGGAAACAACCTACATGTCCATCGATGGAAGAGTGGAAGACCAAACTATGGTACATACACGCCATGGAATGGTACGCAGCACTGAAGAATAATGTAGAGTCTGCAAAACACTGCATAACATGGGTGAACTTGAAGGACATTATGCTGAGTAAAAGAAGTCAATCACAGAAGGACAAATACAGTATTAGTTCGTTGTTGTGGAGGGTCAAGAAAAGGTTTATATATGGAGAGAAACTTCGTTTGTTGGTTGCCACGGGTGGGAGAGGTGGGGAGGGAACAATGCAAAAAAAAAAAAAAAAAAAAACCACATTGACCCATGTCACTTTAGTTTTGTGTATTTCACTGTACTTAAATTGTATTTCAATAAAACACATTTAAAACAAGGGGGGGGGACATGGAGATTAGCAAAAGGGGAAAAAAAAAACAACTTTAAAAAGCCAAAAGAAATATGCATAGGGAAAAAAAAAAAAAAAAACCTGCACCATCTAGGGAGGGGGCAATAAGAGAAAAGAGGTAGAGTAGGAGAATAATGAAGGAAAAAATGGGAAAACGCAAAAAGAAAAACAAGGATTGGGCAGAATCACAAGAAAGACAAAAATGGGAACCAGGGACAGGGAAGAGAAAAAAGCTGAAAACTAGAACCTGGGAAGGGAAGAATAAAGAATAATAATAAAAAGGATGGGAAAAAAAAGAAAAAGAATAATAATAATTTTAAAACAGACAAAAACAAGCTAAAAAAAGAGGAAAAAAAAAATCTGGGCAGGGCAGGGCAGGGCACCCAGGCTCTGTCAGAGCACATAGACAGGGACAGAATTCCTGCTGGCCCAGAAGGTAGGTGAGAGTGAGGGCCACACCTCCATTCACCAAGAGGGTGTGGGATATAAGAGTTAACAAGGGGAATATCGCACCTTTCCAACCATTTGTGTCTGGAATGTCCTTGTGCTCCCCTACAAATGGAGGCTACTCTAAGGTCCCTGGAATCTGAGAGAACACTGTCACTTTAAATATCCAAAATGGTCGAACCACTTGTAAACATTCAAAATGGCTATGCCCTCCGGACAGCCAAAAGTCCACAGCTCAGCTCATCTCCCTCTTTGCTGCTTCCCCTTTTATTCACCAGCCACCAGCACAGTCCTCCCGACAGCACCTGGCTAGCAGGGCCAATTTTCAGGTTAACTCTTAGGTCCTGACACCACTTGGCAATATCCAAGCTGTCCATGTCATCAGGATCACTGACAGACCACAGCCCCTTATGTCTCCTTTTTTGCTGTTTTCATGCAGGATCTTCTACTAGCTGGAGTTTAGTCTGCTTCTGTATCCTTCCTTTCAAAGTTCAGGGCTCCAGGATTATCTCCTGTATCTGTATTAATGGGTTCACCTTTTTTCTTTGTTGAAGAGGGTCTGTGTAGTTTGCCTGCCTATTCCACCATCTTATTGGAACTCATGACTCATCTTTTTAGCAAGTTTGTCATACTACTGGCTCATACTGAATTTATGATCACCCCAAACCACCTGGAGTTTGTTTCATAATATTGCTATGGTTCAGACAGATGATGTCTGGTACATTCCCACACTATTACTACTAGGTTTTTTTCATTGTATGTCCTTATTCACATCTTTCCTGCATACCAGCAAATGATATTAACCATTACTTGCAGAAATTAGGAAGCAGATCTGATTTTAAATCTCAACTGCTCTAAACTAGCTATATAACTCAGGGCAAATTACTATTCTATGCCTCAATGACGTTGTCTTTAAACAGTTACTGATAGTACCTATCTCACAGAATTTTATGAGATTAAATTTATATGAAGTACTGAGCACAGTGGTTAAGGAGTTCTGGTGGTATAATGCCAAAGGCATTTGACTGCTAACCAGAAGGTAGGCAGTTCAAAACAACCAGCTGACCTGTGGAAGGAAGACTGGGCAATCTATTTTCATAAAGATTTACAGCCTCAAAATCCAATGGGGTTGCCATGTGTCCAAAAGGCACTCTGGTAGCGTAGTGCCTAATGCACTTGACTGCTAACCAGAAGGCTGGAGGTTCAAACCAACCAGCCACTCCTCGGAAGGAAGGTTGGGCAATCTACTTCCGTAGTCATACCGCCTCAGAAACCCAAGGAGGAGTCACTATGAGTCAGGTCCGATTTGACACAAACAACATGTCAGAAACAACTCAATGGCAGTGAGGGTTTTTTTTTTTT
>NW_006921612.1:7906579-7922253 GCF_000298275.1 Orycteropus afer afer
TGGTAGCATAGTGCCTAAGGCACTTGACTGCTAACCAGAAGGCTGGTGGTTCAAACCCACCAGCCACTCCTCAGAAGGAAGATTGGGCAATCTACTTCCGTAGAGATACCACCTCAGAAACCTAAGGAGGGGTCACTATGAGTCGGGGCCAACTCGATGGCAAATAACAACAACAACAACAACAAAGAATAGATTTGATGCATTGAACACCAAGGACTGAAAACCAGAGAAATTGTGGGATGACATTAAGAACATCATCCATGAAGAAAGCAAGAGATCATTAAAAGACAGGGAAGAAAGAAAAGACCAAAATGGCTATCAGAAGAGACTCTGAAACTTGTTCTTGAATGAAGAGTAGCCAAAGCAAATGAAAGAAATGACAAGGTAAAAGAGATGAATGGCGTATTTCAAAGAGCAGCTTAAGAAAACGAAGTCAATTATTATAATGAAATGTGCAAAGACCTGGAGCTGGAAAACCAGAAGGGAAGAACACGCTCAGAATTTCTCAAGCTGAAAGAACTGAGGAAAAAAATTAAGCCTCAAATTGCAATACTGAAAGATTCCATGGACAATATGTTGAATGATGCAGGAAACATCAAAAGAAGATGGAAGGAATACACAGAGTCACTATACCAAAAAGAAGTGATACATGATCATCCATTTCAGGAGGTGGCATATGATCAAGAACCAATGGTACTGAAGGAAGAAGTCAAAGCTGCACTGAAAGAATTGGTGAAAAACAAGGCTCTGGGAATTGATGGAATACCCATTGAGATTTTTCAACAAATGGATGCTGTGCTGAAGGCACTAAATCATCTGTGCCAAGAGATCTGAAAGACAGCTACCTGGCCAACTGACTGGAAGAGATCCATATCTGTACCCATTCCAAAGAAAGGTGATCCCACAGAATGTGGACAATATTGAACAATATCATTAATATTGCATGCAAGTAAGATCTTACTGAAGATAATCCAAAAACTACTACAGCACTATGTAAACAGAGAACTTCCAGAAATGCAAGCTGGATTCAGAAGGGGATGTGGTGCGAGGGATATCATAGTTAATGTCAGATGGATTCTGGCTCAAAACTAAGAATACCAGAAAGATGCTTACTTGTGTTTTACTGACTATGCAAAGGCATTCAATTGTGTGGATCATAACAAATTGTGGATAACACCGAGAAGAATGGGAATTCCAGAACACTTAACTGTACTCATGAGGAACCTGCACATAGACCAGGAGGTTGTCATTTAAACAGAACAAAGGGGATACTACATGGTTTAAAATCAAGAAGGGAGTGCGTCAGGGTTGTAACCTTTCACCATACTTGTTCAATATGTATGCTGAGCAAATAATCTGAGAAATGCACTATATGAAGAAGAACGTGGCATCAGGATTAGAGGAAGGCTCATTAAAAGTCTGAGATACACAGATGACACAACTTTGCTTGGTGAAAGTGAGGATGACTTGGAGCACTTACTGATGAAAATTAAAGACTGCAGTCTGCAGTATGGATTACACCTCAATATAAAGGAAACAAAAATCCTCACAACTGGACCAATAAGCAGCATCACAATGAATGGAGAAAAGACTGAAGTTGTCAAATACTTCATGTTGCTTGGCTCTACAATCAACGCCAATGCAAGCAGCAGTCAAGACATCAAAAGACGTATTGCACTGGACAAATCTGTTGTTACGAAAGACCTCTTTAAAGTCCTAAAGAGCAAAGATGTCTCTTTGAAGACCAAGGTGCACTTGACCCAAGCCATGATATTTTCAATCATCTGATATACATGTGAAAGCTAGACAATGAATAAGGTAGACCAAAGAAGAACTGATGTTTTGAGTTATGGTGTTGGCAAAGAACGCTGAAAGCACCATGGACTGCTAAAAGAACTAACAAGTCTGTCCTGGAAGAAGAGCAGCCGAATGTTCCTTGGAAGCGAGATGGCCAGACTTCATCTCACCTACTTTGGTCATGCTGTCATAAGGGACCATTCTCTGGAGAAAGATGTCATGCTTGGTAAAGTGGAGGGTCAGCAAAAGAGGGGAAAGCCCACAACAAGATGGACTGACCTGGTGGCTGCAGTGATGGGCTCGGGAATAGTAGGGATTGTGAGGTTGGCACAGAACCAGCCAGTGTTTCATTCTGCTGTACACAGGGTTGTTATGAGTCGGAGATGACTCAATTGTACCTAACAACAACAACAACAACACTGAAGTTGTGAATATCAAGTACTTTCTTTTATCATCATATATTATAATCTTTTATTCTTATCACAGATATGGCAAACATACATTTTATATCTATTTTTATTGCCTTAAGATTTCATTTTAAGTATTCTTCTTCACGTTGTTACATAATCATGATTCCACCCAGTAGTTATATCTTAATTTAGGTATAGGAGACCTTCAGTTCTTCACTATTGTCTTAGTTTGCTAGTGCTGCTATAACAGAAAAATCGTAAGTGGGTAACTGTAATAAACAGAAATTTATTCTTTTACAGTCTAGGAGGCCAGAAGTCTAAATTCAGTGCATTAATCCTAGGGAAAAGTGTTCTCTATCTGCTATAGGGAAAAATTCTTTTTTCTAGGTGTTCCTTAGACATCTCCACATGGCATCCTATCTTTTCCCCATTTGTGCTTGCTTACTTTTGTACCTAATCCACTTTTTATACTCTCAAAAGTGCTTGGTTTAAGACACACCCTACATTGAGATGGCCTCATTAACATGACAAAGAAAAACCTATTTCCAAGTAGGATTACATCCACAAGTGTAAAACTCCAAATCCATTTCCTTCAAATCAATTCTGACTCATGGTGACCCTAAAGGACAGAGCAGAACTGCCCCCATAGGGTTTCCAAGGCTGTCATCTTTACCAAAGCAGACTGCTATATCTTTCTTCCATGGAAGAGTTGATGGGCCTGGTGGGTTCAAACCACCAACCTTTTGGTTATCAGCCAACTATTAACCATTGCATCACCAGGGCTCCTCATCCATAAGTATGTTGTTGTTGTTGTTGTTAGGTGCCATCGAGACGGCCCGACTCATAGCGACCCCTCCCTGGGTTTCCGAGGCAGTATCACTACAGAAGTAGATTGCCCAACCCTCCTTCTGAGGAGTGGATGGTGGGTTTGAACCTCCAGCCTTCTGGTTAGCAGTCAAGTACTTTAGGCACTAGGCTACCAGAGTTCCTCATCCATAAGTATGTTGTTGTTGTTGTTGTTATGTGCCGTCGAGTCGGCCCCGACTCATAGCGACCCCTCCTTGGGTTTCCGAGGCAGTATCACTACGGAAGTAGGATTGCCCAACCTTCCTTCCGAGGAGTGGCTGGTGGGTTTGAACCGCCAGCCGTCTGGTTAGCAGGCAAGTGTCTTAGCCACTATGCTACCAGAGCTCCCCATCCATAAGTATAGGGGTTAGTATTTATAACACATATTGAAGGAGAACATAATTCAATCCATAACAACTATTACAAGCCAAGCAATGATGCTATGAACATCTCGTATATATAATTCTTTCCATATTTTGGATTTTTTTCTGGGAAAGAGTCTCAAGAATAGAATTTTATTCAAAGGATAAAGATTTTCCTTTTTCTTCATGTGCACTGTTAAACTGCTTTCCAAAAACTCTGTGTACCAACTTTCAATGCCACAACAATGTACTACCAGTTTCATCGTATTCTTACCAAACACTGATGATTTGATATTTTTTTTCATGTAACAGGGAGCACAAATACCCTACACACAGTACCTTCTTCATGTACGGTGAAACTTCACTTACTAAACTACTACATATGTTTCTTCTGAGTTGTTCTTATTCTAATTATAAGGCACTCTGTTGCTGGAATGGTTAAGGCATTTAGCTGCTAGCCAAGAGGTGGGCAGTTCAAACCCATCAGCTGCTCTACGGGAGAAAGATAAGGCAATCTGCTTCTGTAAAGATTTATAGCCTTGGAAACTGTGTGGGGTAGTTCTACTCTGTCCTATAGGGTCACTATAGTTGTATTCCACTCAACAGCAATGGGCTTGGTTTTTGGTTTATTCTATTTATCTCTGATACTACACGCATTTTTCTATATTAATTATAAGCTTATATTTTAATGAGGAGCCCTGGTGGCATAGTACCTAAGACATTTGACTGCTATCCAGAAGGCTGGCAGTTCAAACCCACCAGCCACTCCTCGGAAGGAAGATGGGGCAATCTACTTCTATAGTGATACTGCCTTGGAAACCCAGAGAGGGGTCACGAAACTCAAACTCACTGCCATCAAATCGATTTGACTCACAGCGACCCCCTCTCACTTTGCGTTTCTAAGGCGGTAAATCTTTTTGGAAGTAAATTGCCCAGTCTTCCTTCCACTGAATGGCTTGTGGGTTAGAACCACAACCTTCTGGTTAGCAATCAAAATGCCTTATGCACTATTCCACCAAAGCTCCTTATATTCTTATTAGCACTGCAAATAGTGGAGAAGCACACAGACACACACACACACACAAAGATGCTGGAGTCTTCTTTATCAGTGGAAGATAGGGCTTGAGGGAAAATTAGCATCACTTTTCATTTTATGGATGGGACAATTTTCTAGAACATTCAGATTGAGAGTAGAAAGGGGATGTCATCAGCAACAACAGGAGCCCTGTTGGTAGAATGCGTAAGCTCTCAGCTTGCTAACCAAAAGGTCAGGGTTCAAAGTCACTAGCTGCTCTGCAGAAGAAAGATATGGTAGCTTGCATCCATAAAGATTTACAGCACTGGAAACTCTATGGGACAGTTCTACTCTGTAGATGAGTAGAATTATGAGATGATGAGTCAGAATTAACTCAATGGCAGTGGGTTTGGTTTTGGTTTTTGAGAATAGCTCTTCTAAGTCTTTAAGACAGAGTAATTCTAGAAAGTGAAAATGAAAGTCTTTTGCTGCTTCCTTCTTGAGAAAGAATTTACACTTACTAATATGTCAAAACACAGCTGAAAAACACTGGCTTCAACTTCCCTGTGTGTGTGTGTGTGGGGGGGGAGACACTTTTGGGCTGAGACAGAGCTTGGGAAATTTCAGACTAAGAAGAGTTTTAAAATAAATAAGAAGTCATGATTTTTTTTAAGAGGTCAGCTATTATGAGTAGGAAAATTTTATTGTAGAAACAGTTTCTCAACAAATCATTATAATAACTGCTTTTGTAAACCCATATACAAGACTTTCCAAAAACATACACCTGGCTGGCTTATTCATTCTTTGGGAAACTGGAAACAAACACAATATACTTGCTATTTAAAAAAAAAAAAAAAAAAGCCTCCCACCATCAAGTCGTGTCGGACTCATAGCAACCCCCATTGGGTTTCCAAGACTATAAATCTTCACAAAAGTAGATCGCTCCATCTCCCTTCCACACAGCAGCTGGTGGGTTTGAACCACTCCATACTTGTTACAGTGCAAAAAAAAAAAAAAAAATTTCTTCTGACTTGCATATATGTGGGACATACTGGTATCTCTTCGGCCCAGTCCAATGTTTTAAGAAGGTGGGATGGTGTTGGTGTGGTTATAAGGCAGTATTCTCTAAGATCTGCAACATCAGCATCAGCTGGGACCTTGTCAAATAAGCACAATCTCAGGCCCCACCCTGGGCCTACTGAACTAGAAACTCTGAGGCTGGGACCCACCAAACCCACTGCTGTCGAGTTGGATCCGACTCATAGCAATCTGTATTTTAAGAAGGTCTCCAGGAAATTCTGTTGCACTCTAAAGTTTCAGAACTGCTGCTCAAATGCAGGGGTCAGCAAACATTTTCTTAAAAAGCCAGTTAGTAATTAAATATTTAAGGCTTTGCAGGTCAAGAGGCAATATTGAGGTACTGTACAGGCATGTGATAAAATGGTAAAAATCATTCTCAGCTCACAGGACACTGAAAAAACAGGCCACAGTCTGCCAACCACTACTCTAATGCATCTCAAATCTCCCTTCTACATAAATCCATATAAATCCTTACATAGAACATAGGGTCTGTTATAACACAGACTGCTTGTATCTAAAATCATGTTTACATTTACCTCTCTTATCTTAATAGGATAGTCTAAGAACTTACGTTAGAAAGATTATAATCTATAAAGGAATAATTATTACTAGGCACCTACTGTGTATCTGCCCCTGTGCAAGGAACACACAGGAAGTATATTTGCAGCTACCACGCTTACCAGGAGCTCTGGTAGCATAGTGCCTAAGGCACTTCTGCTAACCAGAAGGCTGGCGGTTCAAACCCACAAGCCCCTCGGAAGGAAGCTGGGCAATCTACTTCCGCAGTGATACTGCCTCAGAAACCCAAGGAGGGGTCACTATGAGTCAGTCCGACTCGACGGCACATAACAACAACAACAACCATGCTTACCATGTGTCCAGACTATAACTGCCATTTCTTCATGTTATCTCAGTTAATTCTCACTAACACTCCCATGAAACATTAATATTCCCATTTCACATATGAGAAAGCCAAGGCTCAGAATGATTAATTTTCCTAACATCAGAGACTATTTAAGTTCTATCTATAGATTTGAATCAAGGCTTCTTGAACGCTAAAGCCTGTGCTCTTTACACTAAACTACAGTGCCTCCCTGAATTGGTCCCTGTTGTGCAGGGAAATACTTGGTATGGCTCTTCTAGCCGTGGTTTTTATGAATCCCAGCAGATGAATGGATAGAACTACGAAAATGTAAGGTGCTTGTGGCCCACCAAGTGAACTGGATAGCTTGTTAGTAATGTAAATAAGGTACATGGTACCCTTGCAGAGGTGGGACTGTGCAAATAAGGTGTATGGAACCCTGATGTGAGGATTGGTCAGTTTTACGATCTCGCTAGACTTAAAATGAGCCTTCCCAGAGGCAGAAAAGGGAGATTCTTACTGCCATCAAGACAGAGAAGAGCCAAGAGTGGAGTGCATCCTTGGACCCGAGATCCTTACACCGAGAGACAGCAGAGAGATGGCAGCAGCAGAACCAAAAGACTGGCATGAGACACAGAGACGGGCTTGCCAACCCACCACAGAGCAAGAAAGCTGAGTGCTTCTGGGCAGGAAGCTTGATGGCAAAGTAGGGTGCACCTATCGGCAGAGCTAAAAGAGCTGTGCAACATTTGCCTGAGCAGGGCAGATGCCAGGCCAAGAGATCAAGGGCCAAAGAGAGGCATGCCTTTGGCCATGGCAGAGGGGAGGCTGTCGTGATTGAAGAACTGTATCCTGAGCATTTCTGAACCTGAATTGTAACCTGTTGCTTACCTAATAAACTCTGTAATCATGGGTACTGTCTGTGAATTCTGTATGGCCACTGCAATGAATTACTGAACCCAGAAGAGGAGTAAGTGCCATAGGAGAGTGCCACTGGTGTCAGAATTGGTGAAAGTTAGAGGGCAGTGGCATTTCTGACTTCCTGCTCATAGGAATCTGCCTTGGGCTGTAGATGTGGACTATCAACCTTCTCACCTCTGCCCCCTCCTCCCACCCCTTGTAAAGTTAGAGGAGATCAGAACATGCCAGCCGCATGCCCTTCTTACAGTCCCTGACATCAAAACGTCTGCAACCTAACTGGGGAGGGAAGACCAATCCACATAGAACTACTAGAGAGTATAAAAAGCAGTATTTAAAATTTTAAAATGTCTGCATACTGTGTTGTTGTTGTTATGTGCCATCAAGTTGAACCCAACTCATAGCGACCCCTCCTTGGGTTTCCGAGGCAGTGTCACTACGGAAGTAGATTGCCCAACCTTCCTTCTGAGGAGCGGCGGGTGGGTTTGAACTGCCAGCCTCCTAGTTAGCAGTCAAGTGCCATGGGCACTATGCTACCAGAGCTCCCATCTCCTAGGTACTCTTTAGTCTTTGGATGAATGGAAGAGTCAAAACTGATTCAACACTGATACATGCATATCCATGTTCATCGCAGCACTGTTTAAAATAGCAAAAAGATGGAAACAACCTAGGTGCCCATCAGCAGAAGAATGGATAATCAAACTATGGTATATACATACAATGGAATACTAAGTAACCTTAAGAACAATGCAGAATCTGCAAAACACCACATAACGTGGATGAACTTGGAGGATATTATGCTTAGTGAAGTAAGTCAATCACAGAAGGACAAATACCACATTAGTGCATTATTGTAAAAAGTCAAGAGAAGGTTTATATATGGCAGGAAATTTTCTTTGTTGGTTACCAGGGGTGGGAGGGGAAGGAAGGGAACACTGCTAGATAGGAAGAGACAAGTATTGACTGGGTGAAGACAAGGGTAATATACCAAATGTGAATGATCAACATGGCAGCATTGAGGAACAGAAAGACAGAGAGAGGTGCATGGGAGATACAGACAACAAAGATGAACCCTTTTGCACATAGAGTATTGTACTGTCAGTGACGGCAAACACTGATCTACGGGTGAATAGATGGGTGCACAAGGTGAGCAATTAGGTATGTCTATGCAGGGGGAAGTATGCCTGTGACCATGTATAAGGTTAGCAGACAATGTTTCTACAAGTATATTTGTATGTTGTGTAAGCATTTCTAGGTATATAGCAGAGCTGAGGAAGATGGGGCAATCTACTTCTGTAGTGATACTGCCTGGGAAACCCAAGGAGGGGTCGCTATGAGTCAGGTCTGACTCAATGGCACATAACAACAACAACAAAGCAGAGCTGACAAGGGACAAGGTTATAATCACTTCTTGGCCACAGCCAGCTACCCAGAGGGACCGAGTAGTTAGACCTGTGGGCTCGGGACCAAAGTCACAGAGGACATCAAGCTCAATTGGCATAACATACTACACAAAACATTGCTCCACATCCTACTTTGGCGAGTAGCAACTGGGATCCTAAAAGCTCGCAAGCAGCCATCTAGATGCAAGGATATGTCTTTCCTCATCGAGAGAAAAGAAGAATGAAGAAAACCAAAGATGCATGGAAACAATTAGTACAAGGGACTGGTACACGATGCGATCCTCAGCCTATATGACTATGAGACTAGAAGAACTAGATGGTGCCCGGTTACCCTTGTCAACCACTCAGAGGGGGATCTATATAGGAGATCCTGGATAGAGTACAGAACAATATAGAACAAAACTCAAAATCATTTATTTTTTTAAAAAAAGGACAGGTTTGCTGGTCTGATAGAGCCTGATGGAACCCCTGAGACTATGGCCCCTAGCTGTCCTTCAGGTCTGGAATTGAACCCACTCCTGTGGTTTCCAGCCAAGCAAAAGACAGGCATATAAGCTGAACATTCACATGAGGTACTTATACTTGTTGGAGAGATCAATCATGGGAGAATAGAAGGGCTGTGTATGCACAGGGAGACAGCTTGGGGGACAGGAGTGCATGGGTGGGAAGGACACAGGGAAGAGGTGGTTATGGAGAGGAAATGGGAGAAGAGTTCTTGCACTGTGGGAAACTGCAGTCAATGTCATGAGACAAAGTGTATGTGAACTGTTATATGGAAGATGAATTTGCTCTGCAAACTTTCACCCAAATCACAATAAAATTAAAAAACAAACAAACTGATTAAACATCAAAACTATAAGAATTCTGAAGTGAGGTATGGTAGGCAGGCACAGGAACAAATACACTTGTAGGAACACTGTCTGCCACCCCATACATGGTCACAGGCACACACTTCCTCCTACATGTTGTTGTTGTTGTCGTCTGCCATCGAGTTGGACCCGACTCATAGTGACCTCTCCTTGAGTTTCCGAGGCAGTATTACTACGGAAGTAGATTGCCCAACCTTCCTTCCGAGGAGTGGCTGGTGGGTTTGAACTGCCAGCCTTCTGGTTAGCAGTCAAGTGCCTTAGGCACTATGCTACCAGAGCTCCTACTGCATAGACATACCTAATCTTTCAGCTTGTGCACCCATCTATCCACCCATAGATCACTGACAGTACAGTACTATATGTGCAAAAGGGTTCATCTTTGTTGTCTGTACCTCCCATGCACCTCTCTCCGTCTTCCTGTTCCTCCCCTCCCAAAAATGTCCACCCACATCCTAATCCCCAAATCCTGTGAATATGCTATCAGGATTAAGGGTTCAGAAGGAATTCATCACGTGACCCTTGAGATAGGAGATTATTCTGTATTATCATGGTTGGCCCAATGTAATCACAAAGGTCCCTAAATGTGAAAAAGGGAGGCAGGAGAGTCAGTGTTAGAGTGATACAGCCTGAGGAAGACTCCACCAGCCATTGTCGGCTTTGAAGATGGTCAGAGGCCATGAGCTGATGAATACAGGCAGCTTTGAACCAGTAACCATGCATGGGGTCAATTCTGACTCATGGCAACCCCATGTGCATAGAGTATAAATGCCCATAGGGTTTTCAAGGCTATGATCTTTTGGAAACCTTTTTTCTGAGGCACCTCTGAGTGGGTTCAAACTGCCAACCTTTCAGTTAGTAGCTGAGCTCTTAACTAGTTGCAACTCCCAAGTTTGAAAAGGCAAGAAAACATATATGCTCCTTAGAGCCTCCAAGAAGGAACACACCCTGCTGACACACTGATTTTGGCCCAATGAGAATTCACTTCAGACTTCTTACCTCCAAATAGGTAGAAAAGGTTGGGTAAGTCTTAGACAGGTGACTGGAATGGCAAAGAGCATATTTACAGATGAGGGCTGGGGTTAGGTAAGACAGAGATTATGAAAAAAATGCTGATATATAATCATGACATGTTCTTGAAGGAGTGAGAGATCAGCAACCCTGGAACAGACACTGGGGTACAGATGGAGATCAATTATAGGTCAGAAGAGGCCAACCCATGACAAATCAGGGAAGTGGCCAGAAAAGTAGCAGTCTCAAAGAAATTAAGAAATATAAGACAGATAAAGGTATATGGATAAGCCCTGGTAAAAGATTAGTTAAGTGCTAACCTGCTAACTGAAAAGTCAGCACTTGAACATACTAGTCACTTTGTAGGAGAAAGATGTGTCAGTATGCTTCCATAAAGATTACAGACTTGGAAACCCTATAGGGCAATTCTAGTCTGTCTATAGGGTTGCAAAGAATTGGACTAAACTCAATGGCAGTGGGATTGGTTTGCTGGTTGGTTGTTTTGGGTGGGATGGTGGTGGTGATAATATGGAAGTATAAAGTATAAAAAGTATGTTGTTGTTATGTGCCGTCAAGTCAGCCCTGACTCATAGCGACCCCTCCTTGGGTTTCCGAGGCAGTATCACTACAGAAGTAGGATTGCCCAACCTTCCTTCCGAGGAGTGGCTGGTGGGTTTGAACCGCCAGCTTTCTGGTTAGCAGTCAAGTGCCTTAGCCACTATGCTACCAGAGCTCCCATAAAAAGTATAAATGCTAAATTATTTTCACTGTTCTTCTAATCATACATAAAAAATGAGTGCTGTTACTATACAAGTAGTCATCTTGAGATGTTAAACACTCTTAATGAAAAAAAAAAAAAAAAATTGGGGGGAACTTCTCTTTGGAACTGCCTTCAGAGCCAGAATTACTTTATAGTCATAATGGACCTAACCAACAATGGTAGCTAGCAGCTAAATGCTTTATTGAATATGCCTGACCTCTTTCTGAATGATGTCTAGTTCTAAAAAAATTTTAATATATCCTTAGAGTCATCTACTAAATATATTGAAAAGAACATGGTACTAAAAGTAGTTCTTGAAAGGGCTCCCAAAAATGCTGTGAACGATGTCAGCAACATCATAGGAAAAAGAATAGCGTTTCCCCAGGTGACTATTTTGAAGTCGATGACACTTGTTCTGAAATAAAGATTTCAAGATCAGTATGTTGCCTTTTTAAAAAGTCATTATCATGACCTTATAATAACTCAAACTTGGCCTGACATGATATACAGGTATCCTCGGTTTTTCAAAAGTTCACTTTATGCCCCTTTACTTTTACAAAAGACCTACATTAGTATCTGTTTCTGCTAAACAAAAGAAATTCAAAGAAGACTTTCACTTTTAAGAAAAAAAGGTGAAAAGCAAAACTAACCCTCAGCATTTGTTTTGCAATGAGCTGCTAAAGGGGCGATGCACACTCTGAGCATCAAGAGCAGCATCGCCAAACTCTTTCCCCAGGAATTATACTGCATGGACATTACTTCTACTTTATATAGGCTGTGTATTTATCATATTCTGCTTTTACCATATGTTAGTGTTATTTTAGGTCTTACATGTTAGTTGGTATGATTTTGTAGGTTATTTACTGAGTCTGGGAACTGTCGAAAATTTTTCCCATATAAATTAATGGGAACTGTGTCTTTGCTTTATGTCACTTTGACTCAGAAAGGTCTGATAAGAAAGTTCTTCTTTTGGATAGTGGGGAAAACCCGTACAGCAATAGACAGCAAAAACAGGAGATCACTTTCCAAAATTAGACTAACAGACAGGTATTACAGTGTGATACCTCAGAAGGAACAAAGGCCAAGGTACCAAAAAGCACTAAAGTTCAAATTCTAGCCCTGTCCTTTACTAGTTTTGTGATTTTGAACAAATTTTTCAACTTCCTTAGTCCTCAAATTTCCTTTGATTAAGTGACAAAATGACATTTCCAACAGACAGGATGTTCAGAGGGAAGAAGGTACAGAATGTAGCAATGAGAGAAAACTGCAAGTTACTTCCAAGGAGGGCACTGCAGTGTAGCAAACTACATGGTGTGGCTTTTGTAGCTGTAGTCTTTGTAAACCCCATGGTAGAATTTGCCATGAGCAACTAAGTAGTTTCTGATTGTTAAAGTTATCTACGTGGGATATTTCTGTTGAGAGCAGCATGAAGCAATTTTTGGGAAAGTTTGCTCTTTCTCAGATGTGTGGAATTCTGGTGTTGGGGGCTGGTTGGTTTTGCCACTCTGCCAGGCTTAAAACCCTTCTAGAGGCAGACAGGAGGAATGTCTGACTGCCGGCTAAGAAAGATATGCTGCTGAGAGAAACGCACTGCTGAGAGAGAGATGCAATAGACATAGAGAGAGAGATGGCTGGCTGAGAGAGAGACTGAGCACGTTCTTGAACTTGAATTGTGGCCTGCTGCTTCCCTAATGAAGCCCATAATCTGTGAGTTCTGTGTGGCCACTGCAGCCAATTATCGAACCCAGCACAGAGGGGGTGGGTGCCATGGGAGGAATGGTTGGTGTCAAGGTTAAAAAGAGGGCTGGAGGGTGGCAGCATGTGTGGCCTCATAGAAACAGACATTGGGCTGCTGATGGTGATTGTGTCCTCCTCTTGTGTTGTTAGAGAAGGTCAAAAGATGCACCTCCTTGTCCCTTTAGCAGGTACAAAGAGGTTGGAAGAGGTTCTGCATAGTAAGTCTAGTTGGAGGTAATATACAGGACATTAGACCTTACCTGGTATTCCACAGTACTGACTGACCTGAGGCCTATGCTGGGAGCCATTAAGGGAGGTAGTGGTTCTTTCATGGGCAAATGAAATTGAAAAAGGTTAAGAACAAGATTCTTCTTAAGATCCACATTGCTGTTGTTGTTGTCAGGTGCCGTCGAGTTGTCTCTGACTCATAGCAACCTTAGCACAACAGAATGAAACACTGCGTGGTCCTGTGCCAGCTTCATGATCCTTGCTATACCTGAGCCCATCGTTACACACAGTTGTTGTTGTGATGTGCCATCAAGTCAGACCTAACTCACAGCGACCCCTCCTTGGGTTTCCAAGGTGATATCGCTACGGAAGTAAATCGCCCAACCTTCCTTCCGAGGAGTGGGCTGGTGGGTTTGAACCGCCAGCCTCCTGGTTAGCAGTCAAGTGCTTTAGCAATTATGCTACTCTGGTAGCATAGTGCCTAAGGCACTTGACTGCTAACCAGGAGGCTAGCGGTTCAAACCCACCAGCCACTCCTCGGAAGGAAGGTTGGGCAATCCTACTTCTGTAGTGATAACTGCCTCGGAAACCCAAGGAGGGGTCGCTAGGAGTCGGGCCAACTCGATGGCAAATAACAACAAATAACAACAACAATGTTCATCAGGAGCTCTGTTGGTGTAGTGCCTAAGGCACTTAACTGCTAACCTGAAGGTTAGAGGTTCAAACCCACCAGCCACTCCTCAGAAGAAAGATTGGGCGATCTACTTCCACAGCGATACTGCCTCAGAAACCCAAGGAGGGGTCACTATGAGTCAGAGACAATTTGATGGCATATAACAACAACAACATGTTCATTGCAGCCCTACCTACAATGGCCAAAAGATGAAAACAACCTAGGTGCTCATCAACAGAACGGATAACCAAACAATGATACATACACACAATAGAATACTATGCAACACTAAAGAATAATGTAGAATCTGAAAAACACTGCATAACATGGATGAACTTGGAGGACATTATGCTGAGCAAAATAAGTCAATCACAGAAGGACAAATATAGTATTAGTTCATTATTGTAAAAAATCAAGGAAAAGATTTATATATGGAAGGAAACTTTGTTGGTTACTGGGGCAGGGACGGGAGGGGAGGAAACACTGCAAAAATAAAAAAATAAAAATAAAAACTTATAGCCTTGAAAACTCTATGGGGGTCACTATGAATTGGAATCAACTCAATGGCAATGGGTTGGTTTGGTACTTGTAGATGTAATGTCATTTGTAGATGTAATGTCATTAATGAGAGCATGTAAGTGCAGGGGGTGTCTTAAGTTGATCACTCTTGACATATAAAAGGAGTATATCTAGAACAGAAGCAAGCAAGCATAGATGACAGAACATAAATGTTATGCCACAGGAAGTTCACCAAGGAATTGCGGAACAGAAGCTGAAGAGACAAGGACTTTCCCCCCTGAGAGTCAACATAGAAAGAAAGCCTTCCCTAGAGCCTGTGCCTTCAACTGACTTATGGCATTCGAAACTCGAGAAAATAAATTTCTGTTAAAATACAAAAAAAAAGAAGAATAGGATAAATTCCATATCTCTGCTTTGCTTTCCTGGACTTATTTCACATTCATCTGGCACTTACTAAAATCAATTTACTACCTCTGTAATAATTATAAAGGAGCCCTGGTAATGCAACAGTTAACCACTTGGCTGCTAACCAAAGAAAAGTTGGAGGTTTGAATCCACCCTGTGGCTCCAAGGGAAAAAGACCTGGAGATCTGCTCCCATAAAGATTACAGCCAAAGAAACCCTATGTACTCTGTCACATGGGGTCACTATGAGTTGGATCTGCTCGAGGGCATCCAACAACATCAATCATTATAATATAAATACAATTATAATATACAAAACATTCAAAACAAAGGGAAGGATAAAATAACACCTATAAAACAAAAATTCTAAAACAATAATTTTTAGCATATTGTCCAAAAAACAAACTGTACATAAGCTTTTTTCCCCCTCTTATTAATTTTTATATTTTCTCTTTATCCCTGATGTTCTGAAATTTCAGTTAAGGCATGTCTTAATTATGTGTGTGTGCTTATATATCTACATATGTAAATAAACACACACACATGTAATCTGTTTTGCTTAGAATTCAGTGGACTCTCTGCGGTGTAGTAAATCACTTAGTGTGGCTTTTCTACCCATAAGTCTTTGTAAACTCCAAGGTGGGAGGGAATTGTTATGAGCAACTGAGGAGCTCCTGATTGCTGAAGGTGTCCACCTGGAGTATTTCTGTTGGGAGTGGCACAAAACAATGTTCTGGGAGGTGCCCACTCTCTCTCAGGTGCTTAGAGTTCTGATGCTATAAT
>NW_006921612.1:7922588-7929831 GCF_000298275.1 Orycteropus afer afer
GGAACGGTTGGTGCAAGGGCTGGAGGGAGGCAGCATGTCTGGCCTTGCAGTAATAGGCCTTGGGTTACTGCTGGTAATCCTGTCTTCCTCTTGTGGGATTAGAGGAGGTCAGAACATGTGGCCTCCTTGCAGTTTTTGCACTCTCTCAATCTGAGATCTTGGATGTCTCCCTAGTTTTGAGAATTTTTCAGCTATTACTTTTTCAAAAATTATCCCTTTCCCCCGCCCCCCAACCCACCCCGAACTCCTTTCAGGTGGATGTTTTTGACCCTTCTAGATCTATGTTTCAGGCCTCTTACTTTCTTTCATACTGCCCATTTCTTTAACTCCTTGTGCTATATTCAGGAAATTTGCAGCCTCATTAATTCCTTTTTCCAATGGGTATCATCTGCCATTCAGCTCATTTTAGTTTTTATTTCAAATACACACACATACATATATATTCCCAAGCTTTTCAATGGTTCTTTTTCACTATTACCCTTTCTCATTTCAGTAATTTAATATCCCCTCTTACCTCTCTGAAGATATTTATCAAGTATATTTATTTTAAAGTCCTGCCCTGTCCTATTAATTTGGTTTCCTCAAGTATAACTTCTTCAGTTTACTGGTTTTTGTGGTCTTCAAATATATTAGGCTTTTCTTAATGAATCTTTTGATGAGCAGAAATTTTTAATTTTGATGAAGTCTTATCAAAAATTTTTTATGGTTATTGCTTTCTGTCTTCTAAAAAATCTTTGCTTAGCTCAGATTGCAATGATATGCTCCTCTACATTTTTTTTTCCTAAAAGCTTTATAGTTTTAGCTTTTATATTTAAATCCATGACCCACTTGAAATTATTTGTGTGTAAGTTGTGTGTTTTGGTTCTCTAACGCTGCTCAAAACAGTTGCAGCAGTGTATTGACAGAGAACTTCCAGAAATGCAAGCTGGATTCAGAAGAGGATGTGAAATGAGAGATATCATTGCTGATGTCAGATGGATCTTGGCTCAAAGTAAAGAACACCAGAAAGATGTTTGCTTGTGTTTTATTGACTATACAAAAGCATTCAATTGTGTGGATCATAACAAATTATGGATAACATTGAGAAGAATGGGAATTCCAGAACACTTAATTATACTCATGAGGAACCTGTACATAGTCCAAGAGGCTATTGTTTGAACAGAACAAGGGGACACTGCATGGTTTAAAAATCAAGAAAGCAGTGCATCAGAGTTATATCCTTTCACTGTACTTATTCACTCTATACGCAGAGCAAATAATTTGAGAAGCTGGACTATATGATCATATCAGGATTGGAGGAAGACTCATTAATAATCTGTGATACACTGATGACACAACTTTGCTTGCTGAAAGTGAGGATGATTTGAAGCACTTACTGATGAAGACTGAAGATTACAGTCTGCAGATGGTTTACACCTCAATATAAACAAAAAAAAATCCTCACAACTAGACCAATAAGCAGCATCACGATAAATGGAGAAAAGACTGAAGTTGTCAAAGACTTCATATTACTTGGTTCTACAATCAACACCAATGGAAACACCAATTGAGATATCAGACGACATACAGCACTGGCCAAATTGGCTATAAAAGACTTCTTACAAGTGCTGAAGAACAAAGAGATCTCCTTGAAGACTAAGGTGCACATGACACAAGCCATGGTATTTTCAACAGTCTCATATGCCTGTGAGAGGTGGACAATGAATAAGGAAGACCAAAGAAGAGTAGATGCTTTTGAAATGTGGTATTAGGGAAGAATGCTGAAAGTACCATGGACTGCTAAAAGAACTAACAAATCTGTCCCAGAAGAAGTGCAGGCAGAGTGCTCCTTGGAAGCAAGAATGGCCAGACTTCGTCTCACCTACTTTGGTAATGTTGTAAGAAGGGACCATTCCCTGAAGAAGGATATCATGATTGGTAAAATGGAGGGTCAATGAAAAAGGGGAAGGCCCTCAATGAGACGGATTGACACAGTGGCTGCAACGATGGGCTCAGGTATAGCATGGATCATGGAGCTGGCAGAGGACCAAGCAGTGTTTCGTTCTGCTATACACAGGATCACTATGAGTTGGAGATGACTCGATGGCACCTAACAACAACAAATAACATCTGGGGATTCCTGATAGTGATATCATCTTTGCATCTACTAGACTCTTCATTACCTTGCCTTGCATGGCTCTTTTTAGGGGAGAGAAAAAGACAAATGCTGGAGCTTGTGCTCATTAACTGCTTTAACTGAGATAGGGGGTTAGGTGAGAGATATAATTTCTAACTATTCTACACTCTTCCTGACATCACAGGCACCTAAGATACTTCCTTGTCTTTCTGCTCCAAACACTAACTTGCTACTGTCAAGCTGTTTCTGATTATAGTGACCTTAGAGTAAAGAACAGAACTGCTCCACTGGAAACAGGGTTTCTAAGTCTGTAAATCTTTACAGAAGCAGACTCCAGCAGAACAGTTGGTAGGTTCTAATCACTGACCTTTCAGTTGGCAGCCAAGCACTTTCACCACTGAGCCACCAGGAGTCCTTGCTCCAATCGCTACTTTCACTGAAAGAAGATACCACTAGGGTGAAAGGGGGCAATGTATAGATATCAAGTGTCCTGATTACTTCTGTGACAACAGACCCTGGGCCCTCCATCAGCCCCACAGCACCACAGTGTATCAAGGCACTTACTGGCAGAGTTAAAAGAGCTTTGTAACACTTGCTGGAGCAGGGCAGCGGCCAAGGGGCCACAGAGCCAAGAGGCAGAGGGCCAGAGAGAGGCACTGCTGAGAGAAGAGGCTGTCCTGATTGAAGAACTATATCCCAAGTTGTTTCTGATCCTGAATTGTAACCTGTTGCTTCCCTAATAAACCCAACAACCATGAGTATTATGTGAGAGTTCTGTGTGGTCACTGCAAAGAATTACTGAACCCAGAAGATAAAAATATAGGGTGGAAACATGTCTCACCTCTGCCTCATAGGAATCAACCTTGTGCTGATCCTTCTCCCCCCTTGTGAGGTCAGAGGAGATCAGATGCCACTCCTACCTCATTTATGCATTCATACCAGAATTAGACTATCAGCAAAAACGAAAATGTCTGTGAAAGAAACATCCTAACTCACCTCTGTGATTTGCCCAGTAAAAGTAATTTGGTTGATTTGTTGTTGTTGTTGTTGTTATGTGCCATCGAGTCGGCCCCGACTCATAGCGACCCCTCCTTGGGTTTCCGAGGCAGTATCACTACGGAAGTAGGAAATCAAACTCACTGCCATCAAGTCGGATTTGATTTATAGAGACCCCTCCTTGGGTTTCCCAGGTGGTATCACTATGGAAGTAGATTGCCCAATCTTCCTTCCGAGAAGTGGCTGGTGGGTTTGAACTGCCAGCCTTCTGGTTAGCAGTCAAATGCCTTAGGCACTATGATACTAGAGCTTCCAATCGGTTATTAACGCAGATTAAACTTATGGACTTCAAATGCAATGTCTTCCACAAAGAAACTTCTAGAAAAGTACGTATACTCACCCAGCCCAGAGATGTTTATTGCTTTCACCGACTTCTTCATTTTGTAGAGAACCATCCGGTCCACATCCAAAGCCTAAAATAAAGAGAATGTATAAATCAAAACATATGTTAGCAGTCAGATCATGATTACTAGAGAGTGGCCACATGACAGTCACTCTGGAGGCCCCAGCTCAACTTTGTTAGGCTACAGTAGGGCTGGCTATTCTGTGGGACAAATCTTCAGTGTGTGTAGAATATTGGTTTTCAAACTGCACAACTTTGCTAAGCAGAAGTTTTGTTGTTGTTGTTATGTGCCGTCGAGTCAGACTCAACTCATAGCGACCCCTCCTTGGGTTTCCGAGGCAGTATCACTACGGAAGTAGATTGCCCCATCTTCCTTCCGAGGAGTTGCTGGTGGATTTGAACCACCAGCCTTCTGGTTAGCAGTCAAGTGCCTTTAGCCACTATGCTACCAGAGCTCCCAGAAGTTTTAGCTACTATATACCAACTCCATCCACACTTGCCTCATCCACTGAAGCATGTGAACTGCCTCTGGGCCACACTATCTGTTCAACATTAGCCTTCTGCAGTGAGATTAGTTAACATGGACATACTTTACTTCTACCAAGTATCAGTTCTTCCTTTGTACCAATAAGACTTTGTGAAGTACTTGCCTGCCAGGGGCTGCCCGCTGTACTTGTACTCCTTCCCATTACAAAAAGAAAGGACTGTAAAAATGGGAAGTGACTGTGGAGATGTGGTGAGACATGACTACTACTATAATATTACTATAATACTAATTATGTTATTATATTATTAAGTTTCTCTTAAGTTTATTTGTCAAACCAAAACATCTGTAGGAAATCTAGTAAGATTCTGAATGCGTAAGTATAATGAACACCATCAAATACTAAAGACTAAGGATTACCATTTTTATTACTGTAGTATGTATCTATCTAAGAGAAGGTATAAGCATAAAAGAACAGTTTCAGCAAGACAAGAGAAAACCATTAAGAACCCACATACAGGTAATGCTACAGATTTTTCACAAGTGATCCAAACCAAGCCCACTGCCATCGAGTCACTTCCCACTCAAGGTGACCTATAAGGGCAGAGAACGGCCCCACAGGGTTTCCAAGGCTATAAATCTTTATGGAAGCAGACTGCCTCATCTTTCTCCTGCAGAGCAGCTGGTGGGTCTGAACTGCTGACCTGTTGGTTAACAGTTGAACGCTTTTAAGCCTTGCACCACCAGAGCTCCATTCAAAAGTGATATGGGGGTGAAATTTCCTTTCAACCCAATTAAACAACAAAGGAGAAAAGAGCAATGGTTGTTAACTTTTAGTTGTTGTGACTGGGGGGAACTGTAGAACTATGATGGCTATACCAATTACAGGGTTATTGTAAAGACTATGATAGCATAGTGCCTAAGGCACTTGACTGCTAACCAGAAGGCTGACAGTTCAAACCCACCAGCCACTCCTCAGAAGGAAGAATGGGCAATCCTATTTCTGTAGAGATACTGCCTCAGAAACCCAAGGAGGGGTCGCTATGAGTCAGGGCTGACTCAACGGCACATAACAACAACAACATGAAAAACTGCAAAGGAAGCACCTCCTGCAATATTTGGTACACAGTAGGCACTCAATAACTACTATTTATTATCCATTTAGACGTCCGATTAAAATAAATAAATAAATACAAAGGTCTATCATCTGAAAGAGAGTACTGTAACTCAAAGACATAGATTCTGGACTCTCAGCCTTCCTGAATCACCTCTTGAATCCATTTTTTAAAAGCAGCATCAAAAGTCCTAGTTCTATGCAACACTGACTATTTTACTGGATGCTGAAAATAGATGTGATTAGTGGTGACAATATTAAACAGGAAAAATGGTTACAAGGCAGCAGGGATTGGACAGAGTGGTTACAATACTAAGGGAAGTTTTAATAAAAAGCTTTATTTTCTGACAGGCTGTAAAAAAGGACAGATAAGAACTGATACTGTTGTTATGTGCCATAGAGTCGGACCCCGACTCATAGCGACCCCTCCTTGGGTTTCCGAGGCAGTATCACTACGGAAGTAGATTGCCCCATCTTCCTTCCGAGGAGTGGCTGGTGGGCTTGAACTGCCAGCCTTCTGGTTAGCAGTCAAGTGCCTTAGGCACCACGCTACTGATATTATATAGTCAAAAATTCTTGTAGAGAATTAATGCTTATTTCCACAGGTGGTCATATCTAGTCTGTTCTTGAACTTCTCTTGAGATATAAAAGTGACTTCCACAAGTACTTGAACCTATGGGCTCGGGACCATGGTCACAGGGGACATCAAGCTCAATTGGCATACCATACTACACAAAAACATTGTTCCACATCCTACTTTGGCAGGTAGCATCTGGGATCTTAAAAGCTTGCAAGTGGCCATCTAGATGCAATGATGGGTCTCTCCTCTTCAGAGCAAAGAAGAATGAAGAAAACCAAAGATGTATGGAAATAATTAGTCTAAGGGACTGGTACACCTTGTGTTCCTCAGCCTATATGACTATTAGACTACTGTCAACCACTTGGAGGGGGGTCTGTGTAGAAGATGCTAGATACAGGAGGAGAACTATGTGGAACAAAACTCAAAATCATTGAGAGAAAAAAAAAGGGACCAGGTTGGCTGGTCTGACAGAGCCTCGTGGAACCCTGAGACTATGGCCCCTAGCTGTCCTTTGGGTCTGGAATTGAACCCACTCCTATGGCTTCCAGCCAAACAAAAGACAGGCATATGAGGTGAACATTTACATTAGGTAGATAAACTCTTTGGAGAGAACAATCATGAGAGAATAGAAGGGCTGTGTATGTACAGGGAGACAGCTTGGGGGGGGGGGCAAAAGTGCATGAGAGGGAAGGACACAAGGAAGAGGTAGCTATGGGAAGTGGGAGGGGAGTTGTTGCATTGTGGGAGATTACAGTCAATGTCATGAGACAAAGTGTATGTGAACTGCTGTATGGAAGATGAATTTACTCTGTAAACTTTCACCCAAATCACAATAAAAAATTTACCAAAAAAAAGTGACTTCCAGGGGGCCAGTGCTCTGAACTACTAGTGCCAGCAATCAGACTGAGGATTTGTTCAGGGCTTTGTCAGAAACACTACACATCCTGAAACTATCAATCGAGTGTCAGAGAGCATAGCTCTCGCATACAAAGATACAAGTTCAGTGTAGCCAACAATGCTCTGCTAAAGTTCCCAATCCCCAGGTGAAAAGCCATTATTGAAAAACATTTGATCTAATAACGATCGAGACTAGCACTATGATAGAATTTGGTCCTGCCCAGTCTTTGGAACTGACTAGGACAATGTCTGATTTCCATTTAAACAATAAAACCCACTCCTCTTTCTAAATCTTACCACAGGTAGGAGAAGACACAGCCACTAGACTGGTAGGCTCTATGCAAGCATTAAAATTAGGTCAATATTTTTATTAAGAACTTCCTATATGCCAGAATGAAACAACCACTTTAAGGAGAGAATAAGTAAGAAAAACCCATGTAGCAGTTCCCAGCCCCAGATAAGGTTCCCTGATGTCCTCCGAATGTGTATAGTCTAACACAACTTTAAAAAATTTTTTATGAGACAGGCATATGAGATGAATATTTACATTAAGTAGATGCACTCCTGGGAGCTCTGGGAGCTTAGTGGCTAAGGCACTTGACTGCTAACCAGAAGGCTGGCGGTTCAAACCCACCAGCCACTCCTCGGAAGGA
>NW_006921612.1:7929931-7931464 GCF_000298275.1 Orycteropus afer afer
CCGACTCAACAGCACATAACAACAACAACAACAACAAGATGCACTCCTTGGAGAAAACAATCATGGGAGAAACAGAAGGGCTGTATATGCACAAGGAGACAGCTTGAGGGGCAGAAATGCATGGGAGAGAAGGACACAAGGAAGAGGCAACTATGGGGAATAAGTGGGAGGCGAGCTGTTGCATTGTGGGAAATTGCAGTCATGCCATGAGACAAAGTATATGTCAGCTGCTGTATGATAAGTGAGTTTGCTCTGTAAACTTTCACCCAAATCACAATAAAAATTTTTTTTAAAAAATCTTTTTATGATCTGACCTCTGTTTACATCTCCAGCCTCATCTCTTGATATTCTCACCCACCTTCACTGTACCCTAAGCTTCAGTCATAATGAACTACTTATAACACCCTCAACTTCCTACTTCTCTTTTAGTATTAAGAGGCCATGGTAAGGCAATCCTGAGAGCAGAAGGCTGGAGTTTGTGTGTGTGGAGGCAGGCCTCAATAAGCCAGCACCACCCAGGAGAAGAAGAAGGTGGGTGTTTGTGTGTGTGGAGGTAGGCTGTGGTAAGTCAGCCCAGGAGCAGTGGAAGGCAGGTGTTTGCACCTCAGGGGCAAGCCAAGTAAGCAAGCAAGGCAGAGGAGACAAGGAAATGAGCAGAGCAGTTTGGAACAACTAAGGGAGCCATACTCACTGCTGTGGAGTCGGATCTACTCATAGCGACCCCTCCCTGGGTTTCCAAAGCAGTTTCACTATGGAAGTAGATTGACCAACCTTCCTTCCGAGGAGTGGCTGGCGGGTTTGAACCTCCAGCCTTCTGGTTAGCAGTCAAATGCCTTAGGCCCTACACCACGAGAGCTCTAAGGGAGACAAACCTGTCTGTCAATTTGTCATACTGTGGTGCTTGAGTGTTGCTGTGAGGCTGGAGACTATGCCACCAGTGTTTCAAATCCCAGCAGGGTTACTCATGGTGGACAGCTTTCAGCAGAGCTTCCAGACTAAGAATGATTGAGAAGAAGGAAGAGGTCATCCACTTCTTAAAGAGTTGGCCAGTGAAAACCTTATGAATAACAGTTACATATTACTGGAAATTTTATGAATAGCCCTCAAACATTGTTTGATACAGTGTCAGATGATGAGCTCCTCAGGTCGAAATGCACTCAAAATACAACCGGAGAGGAGCTGCTTCCTCCGAGTAGAGCCAATCTTAATGATGTGGCTAGCATAAAGCTTTCAGGATCCCCTTTTGCTGATGTAGTACATCTCAAGATGAGGAGAAACAGCTGCAAACATCCATTAATAATCAGAACATGGAATGTACAAAATGTGAATCTAGGAAAATTACAAGGTGCCAAAAATGAAATGGAACACATAAAGATCAATATCCTAGGTATTAGTGAGCTGAAATGGACTGGTTTTGGCCATTTTGAATCAGACGACCATACGGTCTACTAAGCCAGGAATGACAAATTGAAGAATTGGCATAGTATTCATCATCACAAAGAATGTATCAAGATTTATCCTGAAGTACAATGC
>NW_006921612.1:7931564-7934289 GCF_000298275.1 Orycteropus afer afer
ACACTCTGAAATTGACTGACATGCAATCAAGATGTGTTAATTATCACTGGTGATTGGCATGCAGAAGTTGGAAACAAAGAACAATCACCGGTAGTTGAAAATATGGCCTTGGTGATAGAAATGATGGAGATCACATGACAGAATTTTGCAAGACCAACAACTTATTCATTGCAAATACCTTTTCTCAACAACACCAATGGCAACTATACACAGGACTTCACCAGATGGGAGTACAAAGGAATCAGACTGACTACATCTGTGGCAAGAGGCAATGGAGAAGTTTAATATCTTCAGCCAAAACAAGTCCAGGAGCTGATTGTACAACAGACCATCAACTGCTCATAAGCAAGTTCAAGCTGAAGCTGAAGACAATTAAAACTAGCCCATAAGAGCCAAAACATGACCTTGACGACATCCTTCTTGAATTTAGAGACCATCTAAAGAGCAGATTTGATGCACTGAACACAAATGACCAAAAACCAGAGGAATTGTGGGATGACATCAAGAACATCATCCATGAACAAAGCAAAAGGTCATTAAAAAGACAGGAAAGGAAGAAATGACCAAAATGGATGTCAGAAGAGATTCTGAAACATGCCCTTAAACGGAGAGTAACTAAAGCAAATAGAAGAATCAACAGGATAAAAGGGCTGAGTAGATTCCAAAAAGCAGCTTATGAAGACAAAGTCAATTACTCTAATGAAATGTGCAAAGACCTGGAGTTAGAAAAACAAAAGGAAAGAACATGCTTGGCATTTCTCAAGCTCAAAGGAATGAGGAAAAAAATTAAGCCTCAAATTGCAATACTGAAAGATTCCATGAGCAACACGTTGAATGATGCAGGAAACATCAAAAGAAGTTTGATGGAATACACAGTCACTATACCAAAAAGAACTGGTAGATGATCATCCATTTCAGAAGGTGGCATATGATCAACAACCAATGGTACTGAAGGAAGAAGTTGAAGCTGCACTAAAGGCATTGGCAAAAAACAAAGCTCCGGGAAATGATGGAATACCCATTGAGATGTTTCAACAAACAGATGCCCCACTGAAGGCAATCACTTGACTATGCCAAGAAATTTGGAAGACAACTACCCAGCCAACTGGTTGTAAGGCATCCATGTTTGTACCTATTCCAAAGAAAAGGGATCCCACAGAATGTGGAAATTATTGAACAATATCACTGATATCACACACAAGTAAAATCTTACTGAAGATAATTCAGAAATAGTTGCAGCAGTATATTGACAGAGAACTTCCAGAAATGCAAGGTGAATTCAGAAGGGGACATGGAGTAAGGGATATCATAGCTGAGGTCAGATGGATCGTGGCTCAAAGAAAAGAGTACCAGGAAGATGTTTACTTGTGTTTTATTGACTTTGCAAGAGCATTCAATTGTGTGAATCATAACAAATTGTGGATAACAACACTGAGAAGAATGGGAATTCCAAAACACTTAACTGTACTCATGAGGAACCTGTACACAGACCAGGAGGCTGTTGTCAGAACAAGGGGATACTCATAGTTTAAAATCAGGAAGGGAGTGCATCGGGGTTGAATCCTTTCACCATATTTATTCAATCTGTATGCTGAACAAATAATCCAAGAAGCTGGACTATAATGAAAAAGAACATGGCATCAGGATTGGTGGAAGAGTATTTAACATCCTGAGATATGCAGACGACACAACTTTGCTTGGTGAAAATGAGGATGACTTGGAGCACTTACTGATGAAGATTAAAGACTACAGTCTGCAGTATGGATTATACCTCAATATAAAGAAAACAAAATTCCTCACAACTGGACCAATAAGCAGCATCACAATGAATGGAGAAAAGACTGAAGTTGTCAAAGACTTCATATTACTTGGTTCTACAATCAATGCCAATGCAAGCAGCAGTCAAGACATCAAAAGACGTACTGCACTGGGCAAATCTGTTGTTGCAAAAGATCTCTTTCAAGTGCTGAAGAGCCAAGATGTCTTCTTGAAGACTAAGGTGCACCTGACCCAAGCCATGGTATTTTCAATCGCCTCATGTGCATGTGAGAGCTGGGCAATGAATAAGGAAGACCAAAGAAGAATTGATGCTTTTGAGTTGTGGGGTTGGCGAAGAATGCCGAAAGTACCGTGGAGTGCTAAAAGAACAAATAAGTCTGTCCTGGAAGAAGTGCAGCCAAATGCTCCTTGGAAGCGAGATGGCCAGACTTTGTCTCACCTACTTTGGTCATGTTGTCAGAAGGGATCATTTTTTGGAGAAGGATGTAATGCTTGTGCAGTGTAGTGAATTACTTAGTACGGCTTTTCTACCCATAAGTCATTGTAAACTCAGTGGTGGAATGAGCAACTGAGGAGCTCCTGATTGTAAATGTTATCAACCTGGGTTATTTCTGTTGGACATGGCACAACCCAATGTTATGGGAGGCTCTCTCTCAGGTGCTTAGAGTTCTGATGCTGATTGGCTAGTTTGGCCACTCTGCCAAGCTCAAAAGGATGCCTCCTAAAGGCAGAACTCTCTCTAACTGCTGGTTGAGGAAGACATGCTGCTGAAAGAGACATGTGCTCCCGAGACACGCGTTGCTGGGAAAGAGATGCAAGAGACACGCATTGCTGGGAAAGAGACTGTGAGAGACTGCTGGCTGAGGGACAGTGGGCAGGGAGAGAGAAGCATTTTTTTTCCTGAACTCAAATTGTAGCCTGTGGTACTTCCCTAATAAACCCCATA
>NW_006921612.1:7934389-8015338 GCF_000298275.1 Orycteropus afer afer
ATCGAACCCAGGAGAGAGGTGGTGGGTGCTCTGGGAGGAACGGTTGGAGAAAGGGCTGGAGGGAGGCAGCATGTCTGGCCTTGCAGTAATAGGCCTTGGGCTATTGATAGTGATTCTGCCTTCCTCTTGTGGGATTAGAGGAGGTCAGAACATATGGCCTCCTTCTCCTTTTTGCAGCTTGGTAAAGTTGAGGGTCAACAAAAGAGGGGAAGGCCCTCAACAAGATAGATTGACATGGTAGCTGAAGCGATGGGCTCAAGTATAGTATAGCATAGGACCTGGCAAGGGTTTGGTTCTGTTGTACATAGGGTCACTGAAGTCAGAGATGACTCGATGGCACATAACAACAAGAGCAACATTAAGAGGTTGTATACTTGGTTCCCTCCTTAGAATATTCTCCCTGTTTCTTTCTTGACCCATTATCTTCTACTCCAAGTTTGCAAGTTGGTTTATAGATATCCCCTCATCTCAGAAGCCTTTTCTGATCTCTCCCCTCTTCTCCTCCAGAATGGTTTTGCTACTCTTCCTGATGTCAAATGGATGTTGGCTAAAAGCAAAGAATACCAGAAAGTTGTTTACCTGTGTTTTATTGACTATGCAAAGGCACTCAACTGTGTGGATCATAAAAAATTACGGGTAACACTGCAAAGCATGGGAATTCCAGAACACTTAATTGTACTCATGAGGAACCTGTACATGTAGACCAAGAGACTGTCATTCAAATAGAGTAAGGGGATACTGCATGATTGAAAATCAGGAAGACTGTGCACCAGGGTTGCATCCTTTCACCATACTTATTCTATTTGTATACTGAGCAAATAATTCGAGAATCTGGACCACATGAAGAACACAGCTTCAGGATTTGAGGAAGAATCATCAACAACCTGCAAAATGCAGGTGACACAACCTTGTTTGCTGAAAGTGAAGATGACGTGAAGCATGTTGTGAAGACAATCAAAGAATACAGTCTTCAGTATAGACTGCAACTCAACAGAAAGAGAACAAAAATCTTCACAACTGAACCAATAAGTAACATCATGATAAACGGAGAAAAGATTAAAGTTGTCAGGGATTTCATTTGAGCTGGATCCACGATCAACACCCATGGAAGCAGTCAAGAAATCAGGCATCCGTACTGCACTGGGCAAATCTGCTGCAAAAGATCTCTTTAATGTATTATGGAAAAAAAAAAGTCACTTTGAAGACTAAGGTGTAGCTTAATCCACGCCAGGCTATTTTCAATCACTTTCAGCTAGACCATGAATTAGGGAGACCAAAGAAGAATCGTTGCCTTTGAATTGTGGTGTTGGTGAAAAATACTGAAAATATCAGAAGAATGAACAAATCTGTCCTAGAAAAAGTGTAGCTGGAATGCTTCTTAGAATTGAGAATTGCCAGACTTCAGCTCACCTACTTTGGTCATGTGGTCAGAAGGGACCAGTCCCTGGAGAAAGATATCATGCTTGGTAAAGTAGAGAGCCAGTGGAAAAGGGGAAGACCCTCAACAAGATGGACTGACACAGTGGCAAGGTTGGGCTCAAGTATTGTGAGGATGGTGCATGATCAAGCAGTGTTTCATTCTATTGTACACAGGGTGAACTACGAGTTGGAGCCAACTTGATAGCACCTAGCAACACCACCACTACTCTTCATAGGTTTCCCACAGCACCCTGCACTGACTCAGTACTTTACCTGGTATCTACTATGAGCCAGGTACTAAGCTAGATATTAGAGATAAAAAGGTGAGCAAAACAAGACAATTTCATGCCTTCATGGAATTTATAATCTAGTAAAATATAATACCCTAAATACAAATAAAATTGTTAACTGTGATAGAAACCTGAAGTCCAGAATTTATCACCTACACCGAACTAACTACTCTTTTACTTGCTGAGCTCTGCCTCTACACCTGTGCTGCCTAATATGGTAGCCACTAGCCACATGTCTCTACTAAGCACTGATAACGTGATAGGTGCCACTGTTGAAATGATAATATGATGGATATATTGATTACATACCAATAAAATTAATTTTAGGTTTCCTTTTACTTTTTTTAATGCTCAACCCTAAGGGCAGGAACTTATGTTTGTTCATCATTTTAACTCCTGTACCTGGCAAAGAGCCTGACACAAAACAGGACTCGATAAAAACAAATTGAGAAAATGACTAGAAGACTAACAGACACAGGCAGGGGCTGTCACCAGATAAGAGTGTTTCAGGGGCAAGGGAGAGGTGACAGCTGTACCTCAAGGTTATTCAGGCCACAGTAAGAATAATGAACCAGGGTAGGAACTGGATTCTGGGAAAGGCTACCCAAAGAGGAGAGAGTCAGCTAGGATTCATGGTTCAGAAGTCATTTGGTGGTTCCATGCCAGGCAGCAGGAACATTCTGGTACAGGCAGTCAATACTTCTACTGCCCTAGAGCTCTGTTTCTCCTCTTTTACAAGGATTCTAGCTTTCCCACCTTTGGCACTCCCATAAATGACAGAGCAATCTAATATTTCATCTACAGGAATTTTGGCTTCAATCATGCTAAGAAAAATGGGGAATGAAAGTAGGGAGTATTGTGGAAGACTGATCACAGACAGAATACACTTTGTAACACAGTTGAGCTGTGACAAATTCCCTCCTACAACACTATGGGATACACCCTTCTCTAATCATTTACTGCATGAAATATGCCACCACATGGAATCTGCTAACATTATTATTAAGGTGAAAAGAAGAAGTACTGTTTTTTGAATCAGGAACTAGTAGATAAACAGTAATTGTTGCTCTTCTACAGTCTGTTACATACAGATTGGAAATAAAGGTAAGGAAGGCAACAGAGATAATTTTTAACTCAAACTGCAAGAGGAAAAATTACCTTCCTACTCAAAAACATATCCTTCATTATGGTGCATATTTATGAATAAAGTTTACAATTGGTCAGGAGAAGGTGGAATGACTAAGACTGAATGTTTAAAAAAATAGTCTTCTGTCAATTATATATGCAAACACAGCACTAGACTCTTGAAACAATAATTAATAACAAAACGAAGAGTCTCAAGAAACAAAAGATTTATATCAGCCAGGCTGAGATTTCTAACCAGATCAGGCTTCACCCTACCATTTCCGCGTACCTCCTACTACCACCCTCAAATCAACTCAAACTTAGGAGAAGCAGCTGCAACCTTCACCAGAACGTATGTATAAAAACTATAAACAAATGAAAAAAATCTAATAGACCATAGACTTAGGAACTACATACACAACAGCTTAAGTCTGGGCAAACCTCATTAATTCTGAGGAGCCAGACTGAAGCTGACCTTTAGTTTGTAAAACAAGATTCACAGCAAATTTATTACAAAAGCAAGACCACAGGGATGTGAGTCAAATACTTCAGAGGAAAATAAACAACTGTTTTCAGCCACTTTACAAGCACCTCTTTAGAAGTCCAAAAGTGTTACATTAATAGCCAATAGTTCTTATTTATTCATTAAAGCATCTCTCTTAAGAAATTTTACTGCTAGTCCAAGCTACGGCCACAGTTATTGGGGACAGTGCACGGTGTGTGTAAAGGAAAGCCCACCAAAGGAAAGGCAACCACAACATTGCCCACTCTTATTTTTCAGACCTGTGCTGTCCAATATGGTACATGTTAGCTACATGTAAATATTTAAATTTAAATTAAACTTTCAGTTCTTCATGTCTTGCTATCTCCCTGAACTGCTCCAGCCACACACAACTGACTGTTTCTGAACATGCCACTCTCTTTCATGCTTCTTTACCTTTGCCCCTGCAGACTGCTTCATGTGCCATACCCTAAGGTTGTCCCATAAGCCAAAAACCAAACTCACTGCCACTGAGTCTATTCTGACTCAATGATCCCCATTGGATTTCCAAGGCTGTAAATCTTTACAGTATATTGCCTCATCTTCCTCCCATGGAGCAATTAGTTGGTCGGTTTTAATCACTGACCTTCTGGTTAGCATTCAAATGCCTTACTCACTACACAACCTGAGCATCCCATAAGCTATTCTTATCACCTAGAAGTCATCTCCCTCTGTCCACTTAGCATAAATGTCATTTTGTGACACATCTTTCTCCATCTAAGGATGAGTTAGTCTCTCCCTCCTCTTTGTTACCACAGAACCCTATCAGTATCTCCATCCTGGCATGGAGGTACCCACATTATGATGGTAAGCTGCACCACTGGGGAGAAATCCACAATCTGTCTGAGAACATGAGCTTGGAGCAGAGGTTAGAAAACTATCTCCACAGGCCAAATCCAGTTCTCTGCCTGTTTTTGTACAGCCCACATGAACTAATTAAGATTTTTATAGGTGAACACTTCCAATTCCTGTGATGAGAGAGAATACTAACTTTGAACCCCAATTCAGAGTAATGTTATAACTTAAAAAAGAATTCCATTCTACTCATTAGTAGACCTCTATAATAAATTTAAAAATTGTACTCAATTATTATATTTTTAATTTCATCAGTACAAATTTGTGGAAATTCATTTTCTCTCATTATATAAGTACAGGGAGATCTCAGATTATGAATGAAATTCATTCCTAAGTATATTTTAAGTTGAATTTGTAGGTCAGTCGGAACAAGTGCATACGATTCTTATTTAGTGCAAGAACACAGGGCAAAGAGGAAGCAGTGTGCTTCCATAAAGATTTATAGCCTTAGAAACCCAATGAGGGTCGCTGTGAGTCAGAACAGACAGACTCATTGGCAATGAGTTTGGTTTGGTGAATTTACTACAAGAAAAATGAGCTCTGATGGTGTAGTAAATTTAAGCATTTGCTGCTAACCAAAAGGTCAGTGATTTGAACCCACCAGCTGCTCTGTGGGAGAAAGATGAGGCAGTCAGCTTCCATAAAGAATTACAGCCTTGGAAACCCTATGGAGAAGTTCTACTCTCTCTTACAGGGTTGCTATGAATTGGAATTGGTTCAATGGCAACAGGTTTGGTTTTCAGTGAAAGAAATGGCTTTCAAAATTTAAAAGCTGCACGTGCAGCAAGTGAAGAGGACTGTAATGAAGAATTTGTTGCAAGTAGCAGCGGCTGGCTCAATCATTTCAAAATGAGGGCAAATTTAAGTAACATTAAAGGGCAAGTAACAGTTATCAGTAAGTCAGAGTTCATAACCCAGGATTGCCTGTACCTACATAATTGTCTCAATTTTGCCTATATGTGCTATCTGGCTCTTCTCAGAAAATGTTTGTTGACCTACAGGATCCATACAAAAATGCTTTCTCCAACAGTATCAGTCAGTTTCTGTTCCTCTTGGCCCTGACCTAGAAGCACTAGCTGGAGGTAGCAGCAGCCAAATTGGAACAGTACAATTTGGTTCCCAGCACCCTAAGGTCCCAATTCACCCCAGCAAGGGTGGGTAGTAACTGACTTCATTCTTGGAACTGCAAATTACATGCCTTACCCATTCAGGCTGCCTGGGAATCACATTCCACTGTTCCTTCCCATCTCATCTTTCCACTTGCCATTTTCCTAAAGGCCAAACTGGAGGGAAAATGCTAGTTTTGAAAGATACCAAACCAAAAAACCAAACTCACTGCCATTGAGTTGATTCCAACTCATAGCAACCCTCTTTGGGTTTCCAAGGTGGTAAATCGTTATGGAAGTAAACTGCCTGGTTTTCCTTCCACGGAGTGGCTGGTAGATTTGAACCACCAACCTTCAGGTTAGTAGTCAAATGCCTTAGGCAATACGCCACCAGAGCTCCTTTTTGAAAGATACCAAAAAAATCAAACTCACTGCCATCAAGTCAATTCAACTCATAGCAACCCCTTCTTAGGTTTCCAAGGCAGTATCTCTAGGGAAGTAGATTGCCCAAACTTCCTTCCAAGGAGTGGCTGGTGGGAACTGCCAGCCTTCTAGTTAGCGGTCAAATTTGAAAGACAGTGGGGATAAAAGACAAAACCTTCCAGATCTATACCCTAAGGATAGTTTTGCCAAGAAAGAGTCACAGACATATTTAGGTGGCATCTTTGTCTCATCACACATTTTACTTTTCAACAAGTAACAGAGAACATTAATGACAGTGTAAAATATTTCCAGAAGCCCTCTGGGAAGCACAGAGACTCACTGTGGTCTGCAGGGTCTGTTTAAAGCCAGAATAATAAAGAACCTACCTCCTTCTGGGAATAAAACAGGAATAAAGAATGGCAGGCATCATTAAGAATTATGATAAAATAAATGTCTAAGCTAAATCACAGTTAAGTAAAATAGTACACATAAAGACAAATGAGAAGGATATATTTTGGCATTATCTAATAAAATTGAAGTTACTCATAGTATATACACATTTGTACTAGAAAAACTCTCCAAAATAGCTGACAACTAGAAAAATCCAAATGTCTGCCAATGGCAGAATGCATTAAATGTCACACATTCATATAGAAGTGCTACACAGTAATAGAAACAAACTTTAACTATCCACAACACAAATAAATTCCACAAAAATGGTAGGCAAGTTATAAAAGTATATATGCAGTATAATATCATACAAGTGTTTAAATATCAGCAAAATTAAGTTATATTGTTAAGAGATGTATATATAGCTGGTAAAATGGAAAAGAAAAGAGAAGAGGCATAAAAGGTTCTTTTGGAATGTTGACAATGGCTAGGAATGACCAGAGTGATAAGCACATGAGTATTTGCTTTAAAATCATTTTTTTAAATTATATTTCTTTATGCATGCAGTATCTCTCTGTACATACACAGTGAAATCTGTGAGAGCTGGAATTCAACAGGAGTGTCCTGGATCTTACAAGTTTTTCCCCTTTGACAAGGTGGAGTTCTACCATGTTTCTACTGCTCTCTATTAGTAGAAAATATGAGTTTCTCTTTTCTGATAGGTTTCTACCTTACACAGGTTCCAGCTTTCACAGGTTTTACTTTGCGCGCGCACCACCCTGAGTGGTGCAAATGGTTAAGCACTACACTACTAGCCGAAAGGTTGGTATTTCACACCCACTCAGATGCATCTCAGAAGACAGGTCTGGCAATTTGCTTCCTAAAGGTCACAGACTTAAAAACCCTGTGTGTGGTAGTCAAATTTGTATGTCACTTGGCTGGGTCTGGTTGACTGGCTGGGCAGCTGGTGGTAGTTATTCCCCATGATGAGACTAGCAATCAACTCTATGGTGGGATCTACCACAAGCAGCTGGTCTGCTTCCTGTATATTAGGAGAAGTCTTGGGGATAGTCTCTAGCTTATGACATGCTTGAACCCTACAAATAGCTGTGTTGTTGTTCAGCAGCCTGCCATGCTCTGCCAACCTTGGGACTTTCAATGGACTTAAGTTAATGCCCCGCCGTGTGGTTTGGTAACATCAGGACTGTGCCTTTTTACTTGTCAACCTTAGACTTACCAGTCTCAGCAGCCAGCAGTTATCTGAGTGAAGAAAAGCCTCTAGCTCCAGTGGGTAGGGAGCAAGAGGCAGAGCTGAACCCCAAGGTTGAGGGGCTTTCACCCAGCCCCTAAAGCCTGACACTATGAACTTAGACTTAAAGCCTCCAAATTGTAAGAATAAACTCCTGTTGGTTAAAGCCATCTGTTTGTGGTGTATTTCCTGTCTGAGTGGCACTAGGTAACCAGAACACTATGGAACAATTACATTCTACACACATGGGTCCCCATGAATTGGAATTGACTCGAGGGCAACTAACAAGAACATGTGTATGCACACATCTTAGTTCTCCAGTGTTACTTGAACAGAAATGTGATAAGTAGACAGCTTCAACAACAGAAATTTATTCTCTTACAGTTCAGTACGCTAGAAGTCTGAATTCTGAGTGCTGGCTCTAGGGGAAGATTAGGCTAGAAGTCCGAATTCAGAATGCCAGCTCTAAGAGCTGAGTGGAAGCTTCTCGACCTTGGGCCTTCAACTCTGCCTCTTGCTTCAAGCCCACTGGAGCAAGCTGGAGGTTTCTTCTGACTCATGCAGCTCCTGGCCACTGAGACTGCTGCATCCATGTTTGGCAGGTAAAACTGCAGATTGTTGTCTCATAGGCTGTGAAGGCAATAATCCCAAAACTGGCAGGCAGTATAGCAGGCTATTGGTTCAAGTTCAGGAATAGAAGATGAAGACTGAACCCAATGCAGGATCCTTTCTACATATACTAGAAGCAGGCCACACCCCAAAGGCAACTGTCCTTCAGCTGATTAACTGTTCACAGAAGATTCCACCACTGAAGTGATTGTATCACATCCAAACTCATCATGGGAGCTCTGGTAGCATAGTGCCTAAAGCATCTGACTGCTAACCAGAAGGCTGGCAGTTCAAACCCACCAGCCACTCCTCAGAAGGAAGGTTGGGCAATCTACTTCCATAGTGATACTGCCTAAGAAACCCAAGGAGGGGTCACTATGAGTCAGGTCTGATTCCATGGCACATAACAACAACAACAAAAATCTCATCATGGAGAATAACTACATCCAGCTACCAAGGCAGTTAAAATTATGGCCAACTTGACACACAACCTTAACTACCACAGCATGATATATTAATAATAAAAAAAAAAAATTAAAGCATTTTTTAAAAAAAAAAAAAAATTATGGCCAACTTGACACACAACCTTAACTACCACAGCATGATATATTAATAATAAAAAAAAAAAATTAAAGCATTTTTTTAGACAAATTAAGATCAACTGGGGTTTGGTAGACAGAGGCATTGATAGTACAGTTGGAGAATTCGCATCATCCATACAAGAAAGATGGCTTTGGTTCCCAGCCAATGGACCTCACACACAGCCACCACCAGTCAATGGAGGCCGGCATACTGCTATGATGTCAAATAGATTTTAGCAGAGCTTCCAGAATAAGACAAACTAGGAAGAAAGGCTTGGTGATCTACTTTCAAAAATCAGTCAGTGAAAGCCTATGGATCAGAATAGTCCTTAGCAATGGCACAGGACAGGCAGCACTTCCTTCAGCTGTGCATGAAGACACCATGAGTCAGGGCCAACCGGACAGCAGCTAACAACAACAGAATTTGGGGGGAGGGTCAGAAATCTTGCTAAAATGAAAGTAAACTCAAAGGAGTGATTTATTAGCCTCACATTTTGGTCATATACAGTAAGATTAAGATTAAGAGTTTCCCTAGTCCTTTTCTTAAAGCATTACAGAGATGATAATACAAAAGTCAGGTTAGGTCCGCGAACTCTGGGCTGATGCTTTTTTCCTCAGTATCAGCTGCTTCTAAGTAACCTTGCCAAGTAGTTGTGGGCAATCCTACTAGACTTAAACTGATTTTGCAAATAACTACTTTCACTTTTCTCCTAAACATTTTTTTTCCCTGAGAACATCTTAGATTCTGTTACTATCTCAACCTGAACAAGGGGTGGTGGTGGCACAGTGAATATCTCTTCAGAGGAAGGCCAATCATCCTCCTCACCCCCCCAACAGCCAATTGGAGCTTCACCACATCCCCAATCACAGGTGCTTGCAACAGGTGCATCAATACTTGCTGGATGATCCAGTGGGGAACAGGGAAACCAGTCTGCATCACAGCCTCACTTCCTGTAAGCACTCACTTGTTGGGAACTATTTACAGATCAAACCAGTGTACATGCAGCCAAACTCTCATCCATGTGAATGTGTATGTGAAGTGTAGGCATGTATCATCTTGCATATGAGAGTGAGAGAGAAGTGAAGGTGTTCCATGACACCAGAATCACTAGTTATTCATGCTCAGAAATTATCACCATAGACATCTAAAGATTTGTTCTAAACTATGACACAGCCTTCTTTCAATACATTGATTTAGTTTCTACAAACTCCACAAGCCCTGCTCACCTTAGTGACATTTTTAAGTACCTTATATACATTTCAGCTATGGTGGTATAGTGGTTAAGGCATTTGGAAGCTAACTAAAAGGTCAGTAGTTTGAACCCACCAGTGGTTCTGGGGAAGAAAATGAAGCAGTCTGCTTCCAGAAAGATTTACAGCCTTGGAAACCCAATGAGGGTTGCTATGAGTTGGAATAGTTTTTATACATTTCAAATACAGTAAAACCTGTGAAAGACAGAACCTGTGTAAGGTGAAAACCTGTCAGAGAAGGAAAACTCAAATATTTTCCACTAAAATTAGTGATAGAAGAGCGGTAAGACCCCACCCCGTTAAAAGCAGAAAACTTGCAAGACCCGGAAAAACAAGCCAGTTCCATCAATTTCTGAGTTCTGGCTTTCACAGGCTTCCCTGTATATTATCTATACAAAGTAATTTTTTTCAAGAAAGAGGAAAAAACAACATCACTTTGCAACTAATAAACCTGTGAACAACTATTCATCCAAAATGCATATGTCAAAATATGCATCCATGGTATCAATTAGATAAGGGGTAAAAATGATGATATACCAGCATGGATCTATTTCCTAAATGTTATTAAATTGGTAAAATACCCTAAAACTTGGAGAAGGGATTCCAAAAATAATGATGCTTCAAAAACTAGTGGTGTAAGCACCCTCATGCACTCGACTGGAACGTAAACCGACACAATTTTTCTGGAAGGTCTTCTGTCAATAAGAATAAAAGTACTCTAAACTGGATATATCCTTTAACCCAGAATAGCCATTACTAAGAATTTTTATTATGAATATGATCAGATCCTCATCCAGAACAAGGAAGAATGAAGAAAAACAAAGATTCACAGAAACAATTAGTCCTATCGACTGGTACACCATCCAATCTGCAACCTATAGAAGTATGAGACCAGAAGAACTAGATGGTGCCCAGCTACCACTGTCAACCACTCAGAGGGGGATCTAGTAGGAGATCCTGGATAGAGAGGGAGAAAAATGTGAAACAAAACTCAAAATCATTTGGGGGGGGGGCGAGGGGGAGACCAGGTTTGCTGGTCTCATAGAGCCTGGTGGAACCACTGAAACCATGGCCCCTGGCTGCCCTTCAGGTCTGGAACTGAGCCCACATCTGTGGCTTCCAGCCAAACAAAAGATAGGCATAGCAGTTGAACACTGACATTAGGTAGATACACTCCTTGAAGAAAACAATGATGGGAGAAAGAAGGGCTGTTTATGCACAGGGAGACAGCTCAGAGGGCAGGAGTGCATGGAAGGATGGACACAGGGAAGAGGGAACTATAGGGAGGAAGTGGGAGGGGAGCTGTTGCATTGGGGTAAATTGTAGTCAACTTTATGACAGAAAGTGTATGTGAACTGCTATATGGAAAGTGAATTTGCTCTGTAAACATTCACCCAAATCACAATTAAAAAAAAAAGAAAAGAAAGGAAAACGATCAGACAAGTATACACATATATATATTTGAATACATTCAGTGGTGTGCTTTCATCACAGTGAAAACCTAGAAACTGTCTAAATTTCAATCAACTGTAGACTAGTTTTACTGAGATACATCCCTATAAGGAGCTCTGGTAGCATAGTGGCTAAGACACTTGCCTGCTAACCAGACGGCTGGCGGTTCAAACCCACCAGCTACTCCTCAGAAAGAAGGTTGGGCAATCCTACTTCTGTAGTGATAACTGCCTCGGAAACCCAAGGAGGGGTCGCTATGAGTCGATGGCACATAACAACAACAACAACAACATCCCTATAACAGAATATACATAACCATTAAAAATGATGGCACACAGTGAACAGGAGTATACTCTAGACCAAGGATAGATTCAGTGCAGGTTAATCTTGCATAGACACCAGTGATACAAAATACCTACAATCCTTACAGAACCAATAGAAGACAGACACAGAGTAATCCCTCATAGACACCCAGACGCTATGGGAGAGAGATCCAATAGATCTACCATCTCAGGACCATAGTACTGGAGGACACCAGACTCAATTGGCACAACAAAATACATAAAAGCCTTGTTCCTCATCTTACATTGGTAAGTAGTGACTGGGGTCTCAAAAGCTTTCAAGTGGCTATCTAAGATGCAGCTAATGGTCTCCTAGCATCGAAAGCAAAGAAGAGTGCAAAAAAAAACAAGGGCATTTAGAAGCAATCAGCCCTAAGATATGATGGCCCTCAAGACCAGAAGAAATAGATGGTGCCCGGCTACCACTCAGGAAAGGATCAAATCTGGAGATTCTGGATAGAGTGGGAGGAAAAATGTGGAAGAAAATCCAAAAACTCAAAATGACCAGAATGACCAGAATTACTGGTCAGATGGGGTCTGGTGAGACCCCAATACTATGGTCCTGCAATAGATTCTGCACCTGGAATAAAACTCACTCCCAGGGGTTGACTCTCAGCCCAATAGTTAACAAGATGTACATGCAGACCACTCAACCCAGGATGACACACCCACATACTCTATGGTAATACATCCCTTAGAACAATAGACCATGGGGCACAGAGGGTCAACATTCTAATTGAGGAAATGCACGGAAAATAAGATTGCATAAATATGAGGGGCACAAGGGAAAGGTTACTGGGAAGGGAGGGGAGGAGACTGGGTTAGGGTTGGGCATGGTAAATGGGGAGTGAAACTAAATGTACACGTAACGTTGAATGCAAAACAAACTCTTAAAATAAAAATTTTTTTTTTAAAAATGATGACAGATATAAATTTGTTATGAAAAGTTTTCCATGGAAAACTATATTAAACTATATGTATGTGATATTACTGAGGTAGTATTACATAAGATTAAAATATCCAGATACATATATAGAAAGATGTGTCTTAAAAATAATTATGAGATGAGCTGAACACTCCTTGGAGAGATCAGTCATGGGAGAATAAAAGGGCTGTGTATGTACAGGGAGACATCGGGGGGGCATGAGTACATGGGAGGGAAGGATACAGCGAAGAGGTAACTATGGGGAGGAAGTGGAAGACAGCTGTTGCATTGTGGGAAATTGCAGTCAATGTCATGAGAAAAAGGTATGTGAACTGCTGTATGGAAAATGAATTTGTTCTGTAGATTTTCACCCAAATCACAATAAAAATTAAAATAAATAAATAAAAATAATCATGAAAAATGTTAAATATTCAATTCTGGGTGTGGGCAAATTTAACTTTGATTTCTCTATATTATGATAATTTTTACATAAAACACTTATTTTTATAAAAAGCTACAGTTGTTTTCAGAGTCCCTGGTTATGATAATTTTTACATAAAACACTTATTATTTTTATAAAAAGCTACAGTTGTTTTCAGAGTCCCTGGTTACGCAAATAGTTAAACATTCAATGACTAGCTGAAAGGCTGGTGGTTCAAACTCACCCAGAAGTGCCTTACAAGACCAACCTGGTAATCTGCTTCCGAAAGCTCTTAGCCTTGAAAACCCTATGGAGCAATTCTACTCTGCATACATAGGGTCAGCATGATTCAGACTTTACTCCATAGCAACTAACTATAACAAAGCTATTTTCATTTTCAGGTTAAAAAAATTTTTAAGCCAGCAGCTTTTTTTCCAATTCAATGAGTATTTTTTATTTTCTGTATATGGACCGTATGTTTCAACATACGGATTCAGATACACTGAATCAGAATCTATATTTTAACAAGATCCATAAAATCACTTGGTGGCCTTGTTAAAATGTAGATTCTGATTCAGTGTATCTGGGGCAAAAAGGCAAATTATCAGTAGGGGGACAAACCAGAATGAATCAGTTAGAAGCCCAGGTGACTAGACAGAAATGAGGTCTCTACTCTTGATTTCATTTTAGTATGTACATTAAGCCAGTGTTTTTTAGTTATTCTCAGGTTGACACATACCAAGAAAAAGAAGAAAAATCTGTTAATCTACATATTTAACCACAAGCAAATAATAATCTCAAACTCCTTTTTATAAAGACTACAGTCTACTTACTATTCACTGATCATTTAAGTACCAGACACTGTAGTAAGCATGTCATAAGTGGGTCTTTTGTTTTGTTTTTCAGTTAATCTGCTGGGGCTGGTACTGTTGTCTCCAGTATACTGATAAAGAATGTGATGTTCAGAAATACCAAGTAACTTGTCCATAGTCACACAGCAAGTTAAGTGACAGGTCTGGTCTTTGCTTACTCCAAACTATGTACTGTTGTAATCTGATGGGCTAGTACAGTCGTCTTTACTCAATGATCAAAAGTGTACACAGTTGAGTAAGAGTTGAGTTTTCATACAAAATGCTTCACTGACAAAGGTGCAAAAGACTGATTAGGAATGAAAAGCTGAAGAAGAAAATCACCTCAGGTGAACTTCAGATAACAAACCATAAGAGCAGGGATAAAAGGATTCATTGTGTTAAATTTAGTCTGGTTAATGAACAAAAACACAGGATTTTCAGAGGTCTCCTTAATTACACTGACATAACTTGAGGACATTAGAGGGGCCATTCCAGTTAAGAGATAAAAGCTACCAAATATAGCCTAATTCAATTCAGCTGAGGAGAATGAGGCACAGGACTAGGTTGTACTGGGTGGAGGACATCACTCACCCAACACCCTCACTGAGTGTCAGAGAAGTGAAGCAACCCAACCAAATGTCACACCCTTGATGACAGAGTCTGCACCAAAACCTAGATCGCAGGATGATTTTCTAAAGTGGTCTTCCAGAAAGTTCAAGTAGACTTCTCAGCTGACATGACAATGTTTTGGGGCTTGGCCCTGAGGTCAGACAGACCGATTGTTACTTATTAGCTATGTGACCCTGGAAAAACTATGGTGAAATTCTATGGGCCTCAGAATTCTTATATACAATGATGGTAACAGTCCATGAGTCATGAGGTTGTTACTGTTTCGAGATTATATGAGATAATACATTTGTAGTACTTAGCACATTTATAGCACTTACACAAACTAAACCCAAACTGGTTGTTGTGGAGTCCATTCTGACTCACAGAGAATCCACGTGTTACACTGCACAGTAGAACAACATTGCATAGCTTTGTTTTGTTTTTTAACATATATTTCATTGTGTTTTAGATGAAAGTTTATACAGACAGTGAATCAGGTTCCCATTTAACAATTCCCATACAACTTGTTCCATGACACTGGTTACATTTTTTCATGTGTCAACTGTCTCATTATTTCCATTATTTTTGCTCTATTTCCATTAATCTAGCTTCCCTGCCCCTCCTTAGCATCTCATCTTTGTTTTAGGGTAAATGTTGACCATGTACTCTCATAGAGTTGATTATTTAAAGGAGCACAGTATTCACAGGTGATATCATTGTATTATAAATGATACTATCTATTGGTTGGATGAAAGTGACCACAGGGAGTGGCTTTAGTTTTAAGTTCAAAGAGTATCTTAGGGTGATAAGTCAGGGGTTCCTGTAGTCTCTACTGCTCCAGTAAGTCTGGCTTTTTAGAAATTTGAGTTTTGGTCTACATTTTTCTTCCTCTCTACCTGGGACCTTCTACTGTGTTTGTAGTGGGAGACAGGGACCATCAAGTTCTGGTCTCAGAAGACAGATGAGGCTATGGTTCATGTGGGTATTTACTCCTGTGGACCAGTTTCTTCTTTAAGTCTTTGGTTTCCTTCATTCTCTTTTGTTCCAAATGAGTAGAGACCACTAATTGTATCTCAGATGGCAGCTCACAAGCTTTTAAGACCCCAGACACTACTTACTGGTATGTAGAAAATTGTCTTTATGAACTTTGTTATACCAATTTACCAAGTTATCCCACAAGACTATGGTCCCAAGCCTTCCAACATAATAAATCTATCCACGAAGTGTTTGGTGGTATCGAGATAATATTCAAAACTATGCAACCTATGTGGTTTATTATATATGGAATATATAGGTAGTACATACACACATGTAAATACATATCTCTACAGCTGCAGCTATACATACACACCCATATATTCACATATGTCTTCCTATACATATATATGTATACATGTCTACTTATATAATCACATATATTTCTTGGTTATTATTTTTGTTGCAAAATTTTATGTTATAGCATTTACTGAAATTGCTCCTTATTCTTGCATACTGCTTACTGTCTTCGTTTACACTGGACAAGTTGTACACACTTCACAGACACTGGGTATTGCCTTTCCTCTCCAAAAATAACTAGTGTCTATTGTGTGAAATCACCACTCATCTGTTAGTTTGTCATACTGTGGTGACTTGCACATTGCTGAGATGCTGCAAGCTAGGACACTGGTATTGCAAATACCAGCAGGTACACCAATGGTGGACAAGTTTCAGTGGCGCTTCCAGACTAAGTCAGACGAGGAAGAAGGATGTGGCCAGGTTCACTTGTGAAAACATAAGCCACTGAAAATCTTAAAATTAGCAGGGAAACACTGTCTGATACAGTGCCATTATATAATCCCCTTAGGTTGGATGTTGTTGTTATTTGCCGTTGAGTCGAACTCGACTCATAGCGACCCCTCCTTGGGTTTCCGAGGCAGTATCACTACGGAAGTAGATTGCCCAACCTTCCTTCCGAGGATGGCTGGTGGGTTTGAACCGCCAGCCTTCTGGTTAGCAGTCAAGTGTCTTAGGCACTATGCTACCAGAGCTCCTTAGGTTGGAAGGTACTCAAAATACGACTGGGGAAGAGGTGCCTCCTCAAAGCAGAGCAGACCTTAAAGACTTGGATTCTGCACTTTCATTTGCTGATATGCTGTGAATTAAAATGATAACAAATCACAGAAAATATCCATTAAATAATCAGATCATGAAACAAAATATGAATCTAGGAAAATTGAAAGTTGTCAAAAATTAAATGGAACACATATAGATCAATATCCTAGGCATTAGTCAACTGAAATGGACTGGTAAAAGCTATTTTGAATCTGACAATCATGGTCTACTATTCCAGGAATGACAAATTAAAGAGGAATGGCATCACATGCATCATTAAAAAGAACATTTCAAGATTTATCCTTGCAAAAATGGCGAGGAGGCCACATGTTCTGACCTCCTCTAACCCTGGCAAGGGGAAGGTTACCAGCAGTAACCCAAGGCCTATTCCTACAAGGACAGACATGCTGCCTCCCTCCAGCCCTTTCACCAACCGTTCCTCCCAAAGCACCCACTATCTTTCTCCTGGGTTCCATAATTCGCTGCAGTGGCCACACAGAACTCACAGATTATGAGGTTTATTAGGGAAGCACCAGGCTACAATTCAAGTTGAAGAAAAATGCTCGGTCTCTCTCCCAGCCCACTGTCCCTCAGCCAGCAGTCTCTCACAGTCTCTTTCCCAGCAGTACTGGTCCCTCGGTGTCTCACTCAGCAATGCGTGTCTCTTGCGTCTCTTTCCCAGCAGCACATGTCTCTTTCCGGAGCACATGTCTCTTTCAGCAGCACGTCTTCCTCAACCAGCAGTCAGAGAGCATTCTGCCTCTAGGAGGCCTCCTTTTGAGCCCGGCAGGGTGGTCAAACTAGACAATCACAGCATCAGAACTCTAAGCACCTGAGAGAGAGTGGGCACCTCCCAGAACATTGTTTTGTGCCACTCCCAACAGAAATACTCCAGGTGGACAACTTCAGCAATCAGGAGCTCCTCAGTTGCTCATAGCAATTCCCACCTTGGAGTTTACAAAGACTTATGGGTAGAAAAGCCACACTAAGTAATTTACTACACCACAATCCTGAAGTACAATGCTGTCAGTGATTGGATAATATCCACATGCCTACAAAGAAGACCAGTTACTACTATTATCATTCCAATTTAGGTTGTTGTTGTTGTTGTTGTTAGGTGCCATCAAGTCGTGTATCATAGTGACCCTATGCACAGCAAAACGAAACACTGCCCAGTCCTGCGCCAGCTCCATGATCCTTGCTATACTTGAGCCCATCGTAGCAGCCCTGTGTCAATTCATTTCGTTGAGCGCCTTCCCCTCTTTCGTTGGCTCTTCTCCGTCTTACCAAGTATGACATCCTTCTCCATGGAATGGTCCCTTCTGACAACATGACCAAAGTAGGTGAGATGAAGCCTGGCTATTCTCACTTCCCAGGAGCATTCCGGTTGCACTTCCTCCAGGACAGATCTGTTAGTTCTTTTAGCAGTCCTTTCAGCATTCTTCACCATCACCACAGCTCAAAAGCATCAATTCTTCTTCGGTCTTCCTTATTCATTGTCCAGCTCCCACATGCATACCAGGTGATTGGAAATATCATGGCTTGTGTCAGGTGTACCTTAGTCCTCAAGGAGACATTCTTGCTCCTCAGCAATTGAAAGAGGTCCCTTGCAGCCAACTAACTTGTCCAGTACTGTATGTCATCTAATGTCCTGACTGCTGCTTCCATTGGCATCAATTGTAGAACCAAGCAAAGTGAACTCTTTGACAACTTCAATCTTTTCTCCATTTACCGTAATGCTGCTTATAGGGCCAGTTATGAGGATTTTTGTTTTCCTTATATTCAGATGTAATCCATACTGCAGACTGTATTCTTCAATCTTCATCACTAAGTGCCTCAAGTCATTCTCACTTTCAGCAAGCAAAGTTGTGTCATCAGCGTATCACAGGTTGTTAATGATTCTTCCTCCAATCTTGATGCCACATTCTTCTTCATATAGTCCAGCTTCTCAGATTATTTGCTTGGCATACAGATTGAATAAGTATGGGGAAAGGATACAACCCTGATGCACTCCCTTCTTGATTTTAAACCATGCAATGTCCCCTTGTTCTGTTCAAACAACAGCCTCCTGGTCAATGTACAGGTTCCTCATGAACACAATCAAGTGTTCTGGAATCCCTGTTCTTCTCAATGTCATCCACAATTTGTTATGATCTACACAATCAGGATGTCATGCTTGGTAGGGTGGAGGGTCGACAAAAGAGGGGGAGGCCTTCAATGAGATGGATTGATACGGTGGCTGCAATGATGAGCTCAAGTATAGCAGGGATTGTGGGGCTGGCGCAGGATTGGGCAGTGTTTCGTTCTGCTGTGCATGGGGTCGCTATGAGTCAGAAACGACTCGATGGCACTTAACAACAACAACAACAACACACACAATCAAATGTCTTTGCATAGTTAATAAAACACAAGTAAACATCTTTCTGGCATTCTTTGCTTTGAGCCAGAAACCATCTGACAGCAGCTATGGTATCCCTTGTTCCACGTCCTCTTCTGAATCCAATTTGCATCTCTGGAAGTTCTCTGTCAATATACTGCTGCAACCGTTTTTGAATTATCTTCGGTAAAATCTTACTCGCTTACAATAATAATGATATTGTTCAATAATTTCCACATTCTGTGGGATCACCTTTCTTTGGAATGGGTACAAGTATGGACCTTTTCTGTCACTTGGCCAGGTAGCTGTTTTCAAAATCTCTTGGCATAACCAAGTGAGTGCCTCCAGTGGGGCATCTGTTTGTTGAAACATCTCAATGGGTATTCCATCAATTTCTGGAGCCTTGCTCTTCGCCAATTCTTTCAGTGCAGCTTCAACTTCTTTCTTCAGTACCATTGGCACCTGATCATATGGCACCTCCTGAAATGGATGAAGATCTTTTTGGGACAGTTCTTTTTGGACAGTGATTCTGTGTATTCCCTCCATTTTCTTTTGATGTGTCCTGCATCATTCAATATTTTGCCCGTAGACTCTTTCAACATTGCAACTTGAGGCTTAATTTTTTTCCTAAATTCTTTCAGCTTGAGAAATGCTGAATGTGTTCTTCCCTTTTGGTTTTCTAGCTCCAAGTCTTTGCACATTTCATTATAGTGACTGACTTTGTCTGCTCAAGCTGCTCTTTGAAATAATCTATTTAGCTCTTTTATCTTGTCATTTCTTCCATTTGCTTTAGCTACTCTCTGCTCAAGGGCAAGTTTCAGAGTCTCTTCTGTCATCCATTTGGTCTTTTCTTCTTTTCTCGTGTTTTTAGTGACCTCTTGCTTTCTTCATGGTTGATATTCTTGATGTCATCCCACAATTCTTCCAGTTTTCGGTCACTGGTATTCAGTGCATCAAATCTATTCTTTAGATGGTCTCTAAACTCAAGAGTAATATATTCAAGATCATATTTGGCTCTCATGGACTTGTTTTAACTGTCTTTAACTTCAAGTTGAACTTGGATATGAGCAGTTGATGGTCTGTTCCACAATCAGCTCCTAGCCTGGTTTTGGCTGAAGATATTGAGCTTTTCCAACGCTTCTTACCACAGATGTAGTTAATCTGATTCCTGTGTATTCCATCTGGCAAAGTCCACATATATAGCCACTGTCTGTGTTGTTGAAAAAAGGTATTTGCAATGTATAAGTCATTGCTCTTGCAAAATTCTATCCAGTGATTTCCAACATTATTTCTGTCACCATGGCCAAATTTTCCAACTACTGGAGATTCTTCTTTGTTTCCAACTTTTGCAATCCATTCAACAGTGATAATTAACACATCCTGATTGCATGTTCGGTCAATTTCAGACTGCAGAAGTTGATAAAAATCTTCAATTTTCTCATCTTTGGCTTTGCTAGTTGGTGCATAAATTTGAATAACAGTCATATTAACTGGTCTTCCTTGTAGGCACTGACAGCACTGTACATCAGGACAGATCTTGAAACATCCTTTGTGATGATGAACGCCATGTTATTCCTCTTCAAATTGTCATTCCTGGCATAGCAGACCACATGGTGGTTTGACTCAAAATAGCCAACACTAGTCCATTTCAGCCACTAATGCCAAGGATATCAATCTTTATGTGCCCCACTTCATTTCTGAGAACTTCCAATTTTCCTAAATTCATGTTTCGTACATTTCATGTTATGATTATTAATGGATGTTTCCAACTGCTTCTCCTCAATTTGAGCAGTGCCACATCAGCAAATGGAGGTCTTGAAAGCTTTACCCTATCCAAATCATTAAGGCTGGTTCTACTCTGATGATGCAGCTCTTTCCTGGTCCTATTTTGAGAGCCTTCTGACCTAAGTGGCTTATCCTGCACTGTATTTATTGGACAATGTTTCCAGGCTATTCATAAAGTTGCACAGTAATGTATCTGACAGTGTTTCTATTCATAAGGTTTTCCTTGGCCAATTCTTTGAGAAGTGGATGGCTTCTTCCTCCTTCCTAGTCTGTCTCAGTCTGTAAGCTGTTGAAACCTGTGCACCATGTGTAACCCTACTGGGTTTGAGACACCGGTGGCACAGCCTCAAGCCTCACAGCAATATGCCACTACAGTAAGACAAACTGACAGACAAGTTTGTGTCCCTCAGCTGTTGAAAACCTCTCCACCCACCCCACCCTCCCCTGCCTATTTCCTGCTGCTTGGGAGGGGTGTGGCCTGGGTTCCCTGGCCTTACCTGGATCCCTGCTTCTGCTTCCTTGCTCTGTCCTGGATCTCCCCGCCTCCCCAGCTTTTTCTCTGCTTTCCCCAGCTTTCCTACTGTTTGGGAGGGCTGTAGCCTGGGTTCCCAGCCTTACCTGGATCCCTGCCTCTGCTTCTTTGCTCTGTCCTGGTCCCACCCTTGGCTTTTTCAAATTTATGTACCAACCACTAAAGCCAAAGATGAAAAATTGAAGATTTTTACCCAATTTGTAGTCTGAAATTGACCAAACATGCAATCAAGATGTATTGATAATGACTGGTGACTGGAATGTGACCCTTGGAAATATGGCCTTGGTGGTACAAATAACTCCAGAGGTCGCATGACAGAATTTTGCAAGCCCAATGACTTCTTCATTGCAAACCCCTCTCCTCAACAACACAAACAGCAACTATACACATGGACCTTACCAGATGTAATACATAGGAAATCACACTGACTACATCTGTGGAAAAGAGTCAATGAAGAAATTCAGTATCATCAGTCAGAACAAGACCAGGAGCTGACTGTGGAACAGACCATCAGTTGCTCATCTGCAAGTTCAAGTTGAAGCGGAAGAAAATTAAAACAAGTCCATGAAAGCCAAAATATGACCTTGATTATATCACACCTGAATTTAGAGACCATTTGAAGAACAGATTTGACACAATGAACTCCAATGACAGAAGACTAGATGAGTGTGGGATGACATCAAGGACATCATACATGAAGAAAGCAAAAGGTCATTAAAGACACACGGAAGAAGGAAAAAACCAAAATGGATGTCAGAAGAGACTCTGAAACTTGCTCTTGAACAGAAGTAGCTAAAGTAAATGGAAGGAAGGATGAAATAAAAGAGCTCAACAGAACATTTTAAGGGACAGTTCAAGAAAACAAAGTATTACAATGAAATGTGCAAAGACCTAGAGTTAGAAAACCAAAAGCAAAGAACACACTTGTCATTTCTCAAGCTGAAAGAACTGAAGAAAAAATTCAAGCCTTGAGCTGCAATACTAAAGGACTCTATGGGCAAAATATTGAACAATGCAGGAAGCATCAAAAGATGATGGAAGGGATACACAGACTCACTGTACATAGTCACAAGAGGTTTTATATGACCAAGAACCAATGGTATTGAAGGAAGAAGCTCAAGCTGCAGTGAAGGAGTTGATAGAATACTCAACTGAGATGTTTTAACAAATGGTTGGAGTGCTGGAGGTACCCACTTATTTATGCCAGGAAATTTGGAAGACAGCTACCTGGCCAACCAGCTAGAAGAGATCCATATCTGTACCCATTCCAAAGAAAGTTGATCCAACACAATGAAGAAATTAATAACATTATTAATATCACAAGCAAGTAAAGTTTTGCTGTAGATAATTCAAAAATGGTTGTAGCAGTACATTGATAGGGAACTGCTGGCAATTCAAGCTGGACTCAGAAGAGGAAATGAACGAGGGATATCATTACTGATGTCAGATGGACCTTGGGTGAAAGCAAAAAATACCAGAAAGATGTTTACCTGTGTTTTATGGACTACGCAAAGGCACGCGACAGTGTGGATCACAGAGCTTATGGATAACATTGCAAAGAATGGGAATTCTAGAACACTTAATTGTGCTCATTAGGAACCTGTACATAGACCAAGAGGGAGTCATTTGAATAGAACAAGAGGATACTGCATGGTTTAAAATCAGAAAAGGTGTGCATTAGGGTTGTATCCTTTCACCATATTTATCCAATCTGCATGCTGAGCAAATAATACAAAAAGCTGGACTATATGAAGAAGAACATGGCATCAGGATTGAAGGAAGATCCATTAACAACCTGCAATATGCAGATGACACAAAATGCCTGCTGACTGTAAATTTTGGTCAATGACATGAGACAAAGTATATTATGTGAACTGCTGTATGAAAAGTGAATTTACTCTGTAAATCTTCATCAAAATAAAGTTAAAAAAAAAAATGAATGAGAAAAAAAAAAATGCCTGCTGAAAGTGAAGAGGGCTTGAAGCACTTACAGATGAAGATCAAAGACTACAGCCTTCAGTATGGACTGCACCTCAACATAAATAGAACAAAAATCCTGACAACTGAACAAATAAGCAACATCATGATAAGTGGAGAAATGACTGAAGTTGTCAAGGATTTCATTTTACTTGGATCTACAATCAATGCCCATGGCAGCAGCAGCAAGAAATCAATGCATGTATTGCACTTGGCAAATGTGCTGCAAAAGACTTCTTTAAAGTGTTAAAGAGCAAAGATGTCTGTGGTAGTTCAGTTTGTATGTCAACTTGGCCGGGCCTGGTTGAGTGGATGGGCAGTTGGTGGTAGTTATTCCCCATGATGAGACTGGCAATCAGCTCCATGGTGGGATCTACCACAAGCAGCTGGGTAGCTGCCTTTGAGGTGTGGTCAGCTTCTTGTATATAAGGAGAAGCCTTGGAGATAGTCCCTAGCTTATGGCACACTTGAACCCTGCATGTAGCCGTGTCGTTGTTCAGCAGCATGCCATGCTCTGCTGACCTTGGGACTTACAATGGACTTGAATTAATGGCCTGCCATGTGGTTTGGTAACATCAGGACTGTGTCATTTTATTTGTCGACCTTGGGCTTGTTAGCCTAAGCAGCCAGTAGCTATCTGAGTGAAGAAAAGCCTCTAGCTTTAGTGGGACAGGAGCAAAAGGCAGAACTGAAGCCCAAGGTCGAGGGGCTTTCACACAGCCCCTAGAGCCTGGCACTATGAACTCAGACCTCTAGCCTCCAAAACTCCTGTTTGTTAAAGCCATCCCCTTTGTGGTATATTCTTGTTAGAGCAGCACTAGGTAATCAGAACAGTTACTTTGAAGATTAATATGCACCTGAGCCAAGTCATGGTATTTTCAATAGTCTCATATGTACGTGGGAGTTGGACAATGAATAAGGAAAAGTACAGAAGAACTGATGCATCTGACTTGTTCATGAAGAATTTTGAATGTACCATGGACCATTAGAAGAACAAACAAATCTGTCTTGGAGAAAGTACATCCACAATGCTCCTTAAAAGCAAGAATGGCCAGATCATCTCAAGTACTATGGTCATGTTGTCAGAAGGGACCAGTCCCTGGAGAAGAATTTGATGCTTGGTAATAAAGTACAAGGTCAGTGAAAAGGGGGAAGCCCCTCAATAAGATGGACTGACACAGCAGCTGCAACAATGGGCTCAAGCACAGCAAAGATGGTGAAAATAGCACAGACTGGGTAGTGTTTCATTTTGTTGTACATGGGGTTGCTATGAGTTGGAACTAACTCGATGGCACCTAACAATAACAACAATTATCAAGAAAGTGATAGTTCCATCCCTGGTAACCATCCAAGAATACTGCTCTTTGTGTATATACCTATTCTTGACTTTTATAGAAGTGAGACCATACAATATTTGTCCTTTTGTGATTGACTTATTTCACTCAAAATAATGTCCTCCTGATTCACCTATGTTATCAGATGTTTCAGGGGATCCTCATTAGTATAGTATTCTATTTTATGTATGTACCACAATTTGTTTTTCCATTCATCTGCTGATGGGCACTTAGGCTGTTTCTATCCTTTTGCTATTATGAATGCTGCTGCAATGAATATAGGTGTCCATATGTCTATTCATGTCACTGCTCTTACATCTCTAGGATATCTACCTAGGAGTGAGATTGCTAGATCATAAGATATTTCCACCTCTTGCTTTTTGAGGAAGTACCATACTATTTTCCATCATAGTTTCACCACTTTACAATCCCATCAGCAATGCATAAACATTCTAATCCCTCCACAACCTTCCCATTATTGTTGTTCTCTGTGCGGTGTAGTAAATTACTTAGCGTGGCTTTTCTACCCATAAGTCCTTGTAAACTCCAAGGTGGGATTTGCTATGAGCAACTGAGGAGCTCCTGATTGCTGAAGTTGTCCACCTGGAGTATTTCTATTGCGAGTGGCACAAAACAATGTTCTGGGAGGTTCCCACTCCCACTCTCTCTCAGGTGCTTAGAGTTCTGATGCTATGATTGGCTAGTTTGGCCACTCTGCCAGGCTCAAAAAGAGGCCTCCTAGAGGCAGAACTCTCTCTCTGACTGATGGTTGAAGAAGATGTGCTGCTGAAAGAGATACGCGCTCCTGAAAGAGACGCAAGCGACATGCATTTCTGAGTGAGATACCGAGGGACACGCACTGCTGGGAAAGAGACTGTGAGAGACTGTTAGCTGAGGGATGGTGGGCTGGAAGAGAGACTGAGTGTTTTTCCTGAACTTGAATTGTAGCCTGGTGCTTCCCTAATAAATCCTGTAACCTGTGAGTTCTGTGTGGCCACTGCAATGAATTATCGAACCCAGGAGAGAGGTGGTGGGTGCTTTGGGTGAAACGGTTGGTGAAAGGGCTAGAGGGAGGCAGCATGTCTGGCCTTGCAGGATTAGGCCTTGGGTTACTGATGTTGATTCTGCCTTCCTCTTGTGGGGCTCTAGGAGGTCAGAATATGTGGCCTCCTTGTCCTTTTAGCTGTTTGTTTGTTTGTTTGTTTTTAAATCACTGCCATGTTTGCAGGGGTTAAGATGGTCTCCTGCAATACACAGAGTTTTCAAGGATGTGACCTTTCAGAAGCAGATTGTCAGGCCTTTCTTTGAAGGTACCTGTTGTTGGGTTCAAACACTAAACTTTTGGTTAGTAGTTGAGCCACCCAAGGACTCCTTGTAGTGATTAGTACCTTAGTACATACAGTAGCTACTCAATAAATGAAAGATATTATCAACACTACTATCATTATTTTTAACTAACATCAGATCTCTAAGAGGATTTGCTCTAATACTTTCATTTTATAGTTAAGAAAATTGAGATTCAAGAGGGGGAAGTATCTGACCCAAGGTCGAACAGTGGTTTATTGACAAGTCTTATGCACCCTACCATGACACAGTGGGTAAAGCTCCTGGAGGAATGATACCACTACAATTTCCTAGCAATGGAAACATAGACAGTTACATTGTTCTTTGCACAGAAAATGTCACTGAGAATAAAAATGAAGAAGCTTTATAGAGATGGCAATACTACAGAGTTTTTAAGAATTCTAGCTGGGAAGTAAGAAAATACAAAATTATTTATTAAAGCAATTGAGCAGTAAAAGCTGAAAATAAAGTAAATTAAATATTATAAAAGAGGGTAAGCAAGGGTATCATACACATAAACCGTGCCTGTATGTAGAACGATACGGGAAACAAATACATTAATCATCGTCGTCCCAAGAAAAATCGGATAGTTTTTGTTTCTTGACTTTCTCAACAATTACTAACATGATTACATTATTCTTGAAATTTTTTTAAAGAAAACAAGTATTTGGATATCTTAAACTTTGCTACCCTTCTCTATTATTCTTATAGCAAAGCAAGGTATTAAGGATTTGTTTAACTTTTGAGCACAAAAATGTACTAGTAAAAAAAAATTAAGCAACAAAGAAAAAAATACTCAAAACTGAGTATTTCTATATGTAAATAAATGTACACAGGGAAAAAATCTAAGAAGACATGAAATTGTTACAGGTTAGCTGAGGGAAAGAGACAAGAAAGTACAAGGAGGCTCTTCTTGGTGCTGTTTGAAATATTTACTACATGAATATACTCATACATTGTGTGGTTGAAAATAAATACATAAATAATGAAACAGAAAGCAGTTCTATGAAATAAAAAGAAATTACATGAAACCTGAACAGGTGGAAACACTGTGCTCTGAATCACTCTGCATCCGATCAGAATCTAGAACCCAGGAAACTGAAAACTCACGCAGCATGAAAACCATGATGGTGTAGAGGCAGATAAAAAATACTAATCAAAAGAATAAAGACACTGGTGGAGGGGAAGACCAATGGTCTGAAATGTAAAGCAAGAAGGTACACAGCCAGACAATCCAATCATCTATTACTAAACTTGCAAAAGTAAACAAACTGATGACATCATGCAGCACACTGACACAGCTGCTGAAGGTACTATGAGGCTCTTGCTCCAGGCTTCTGGACAGCAAGCTCACAAATAAGGAACAAAGATTATCACCAAAGCTCTTCCGACCCTTTTATTCCATTTCAATTGTTAAAATGAACCCCCAAAGTCTGCCTCCTTTCGCCATAAGTTGTTTCTACAAAGATGTTCTAAGCAGTGTTTTTACAACAGAGAAAAATGGAGAACTGAAAATGCCCAATCCAGAAGAACCACAACCTAAACTACAGTGCATTGATATGATTAAATTCTAAACAAGCCATATATTATGACAGATGTGGTTGTGTCACACTACACAAAAATATTGAGTGAAAAAAAAGAACTTGTTATCGCTGTAAACTATACACACACGATATAAAACTGCATGTTAACAAAAAAGCCTTAAGGTTCATAAAGTAAAGAACTAGTATCTGCAAACACTCCCAACAAATGCCATCATGCAGAGATACTTAGTGGGTATAGCTATCTTCTAATACGGGCTTTACTAAGATCACTATTTTAGAGAAACAGAAACAGATGACAGTGAAGTCCAGCTTTGTAAAAATGCTTCACATCCTGGTTTTCATCAGGGGGCAGCGGGGGCGGGGGGGGTGCCTCGGGGAGATCTGGGAGAGTTGAAAAGAGAAAGCAAAATTTTGCCAAGATTGCTATATACTCCAGTAGCAAACAAAGGCAGAGCACAAGGCTACTCACTGAGCACTCTCTGCCTCCGTGGACTCTGGGCTCCTTTCACTGGAGTAAGAGGGCCTGGCTTGGAGTTCCGCAGGCAAAAGTGAAGTTGAGCCCTAGCCCTTAGTTCTGTAGGATTCTCATGACACTTCTAAGAGCCCTCATTATTCAAGCTGTGCTCCTCTCTGATTGACAAAATCCCTCAAGATGCAAGGCAGGAAACAGGCTATCTCAGGAGAATAATCACAAACCAAATCAGGAATATCATAGCAGAAGGTGCTAAGCACAATACTGAAGAGGAAGTGAAAAACTAAGAAAGTCAAAGGAGCAAGGGGAGAAAATTTTACTATCCACTTACTATGCACTGGGGACCAAGCACTCACAGGCCCTAGTTATACTTGAGGAGGCTGAAAACAGACTGGGACGTCAATATTCAGTTTGATCTGATGTCAGCCTTCCACATCTGTTCCATTCCCAGAAGACAATGGAATGATAAGCCATGCTGATTTCCCCAGGAAACAAGGATCAAGCATACATGAACTTAACTTTGGTAAAATAAACAGGGGGTAAGGAGCTGTGAGATAGTTGAGGGTTTTTTTTTGGGGGGGGGGGGCAGGTACTAGAACTCTGCTTGTCCTTCACATCACAGGCTATAGGTTCTTTCTCTTTCCACTCCCTCCTCCTATCAATGTACTAGACTCCACCATTCACTCTGGGCCCTTCACTAAGGTCTTTCTGCTGTCAAATGACTATCTTGTCTTTTATGTATTCTTTCAAAAAAGTATAGCTTGTAACTATGGCAGAGACTTAAAGCAAAACACACAATAACAATGGCAAAAACCATTATTACATCCAAGCATACCAATTCCCTTCTAAAACCCACTTCCCTGACTCCACAACATTCTCTCACATCACCAACAGGAAGAAAATAAAAAGAAAAGAACCCAATATATAATGTGATTTTGGGTTCTGGATCCCATAGTGCCCCTGGATCCATTTGGAGTATAGTGCAGAGGTGAAAAATCACTGGTTTTGGAATCAGGCAGACCTGAGCTTTAAGCCAGCCTTCACTTAATATTAGTAGCAATAGGATCCAGGAAAATTACTGAGCCTTACCAACTTTAGTTTCTTTATCCATAAATTGGGAATAATATGATACCTACTTCACAGGATAAAATCATCAATGTAAAACACTTAGTACACTGACATATAAGAGGCACTTTAATAATTGGTAGCTAATTAGTATGGGAGCTCTGGTGGCATGGTGCCTAAGGCATTTGATTGCTAACCAGAAGGCTGGTGGTTCAAACCCACTAGCTACTCCTTAGAAGGAAGGTTGGGCACTCTACTTCCATAGTGATACCACCTCGGAAACCCAAGAAGGGGTCGCTTTGAGTCGGATCCGACTCAACAACAGTGAGTTTGGTTTTTTTATTAGTAGCAGTACTAGTATCCTCTGGTCCTTTGTTGTTGTTGTTTTTGCTGTCGAGTCAGCCCTAACTCATAGTGACCCCTCCTTGGGTTTCCAAGGCGGTATCACTACAGAAGTAGATTGCCCAACCTTCCTTCCGAGGAGTGGCTGATGGGTTTGAACCACCAACCTTCTGGTTAGCAGTCAAGTACCTTAAGCACTATGCTATCCTCTGGTCCTACGCCAAGCTAAACCAAAAAAACAAACCAAACTCACTGTCGTCGAGTCGATTTCAACTCATAGGGACCCCTCCTTGCATTTCCGAAGCAGTATCTTTACGGAAGTAGATTGCCCAGTCTTCCAAGGAGTGGCTGGTAGGTTTGAACTGCCAGTCTTCTGGTTAGCAGTTAGATGCCTTAAGACACTATGCCACCAGAGCTCCTATTACACCACTGGAGCTTCTATGTTATACAAACTAAAGGTGCTGTTAAGAACTCCACCAAAGGTGTCCTCCAATCATAAAGACACATTTTTCACTTGGTGGTGGTGGTAGGTGTCGTCGATTCGTCTCTGACTCATAGCGACCCTATGCACAGCAGAACGAAACACCACCTAGTCCTGAGCCAGGTCCTTGATTCTTGCTATACTTGAGCCCATCGCCACTGCCACCGTGTCAATCCATCTCATTGAGGGTCTTCCCCTCTTTCATCGACCCTCCACCTTACCAAGTATGGCACCCTTCTCCAGGGAATGGTCCCTTCTGACAACATGACCAAAGTATGTAAGACAAAGTCTGGCCTTTCTCACCTCCAAGGTACATTCCGGCTGCACTTCCTCCAGGACAGACCTGTTAGTTCTTTTAGCAGTCCACGGTACTTTCAGCATTCTTCACCAACACCCCAGCTCAAAAGCATCAATTCTTCTTTGGTCTTCCTTATTCACTGTCCAGCTCTCACATGCTTACGAGGCAATTGAAAATATGGCTTGTCAGGCACACCTTAATCCTCAAGGAGAAATCTTTGCTCTTCAGCACTTGAAAGAGGTCCTTTGCAGCCAATATGTCCAAGTGCTGTACATCATCTGATGTCCTGACTGCTGCTTCCACTGGCGTTGATTATAGAACCAAGCAATGTGAAGTCTTTGACTATTTCAATCTTTTCTCCATTTATCGTAATGCTGCTTATAGGTCCAGTTGTGAGGATTTTTGTTTTCTTTATAGAGAGATGCAATCCATATTGCAGATGGTATTCTTCAATCTTCATCAGTAAGTACTTCAAGTCATCCTTACTTTCAGCAAGCAAAGTTGTGTCATCAGCGTATTGCAGGTTGTTAATGATTCTTCTTCCAATCCTGATGCCATGTTCTTTTTCATATAGTCCAGCTTCTCAGATTATTTGCTCAGCATAGAGATTGAATAAATATGGTGAAAAATTTCAGCTGGTAGTTATGATAATTAAAAAAAAAAAAAAAAACCCTCTAAGAATAAAATAATTTTATTTTTTATTCTGTAGCTCATACCAGCCTTTCATTTCCACCAAATGTTTTTCCCATCAACATTTAATTATTTGAAACTCTTCTATGTGTCTCTGATTCCCCAAATGGGTAACACAGGAAAGGCCTACATGACAAATGGCAAGTGCCAACTTAAAAAAGGGTCTTCTCTCAGCTTCTCTCAGCTTTAACACTTAGGACTGACTTGGGGTCAGTCTGTTCTCTTCGCTGCTTTTGGTATACTGAAGGGGCTTTCTGGTGGCGTAGTGCCTAAAGCAGTAGACTGTTAACCAGAAGGCTAGCAGTTCAAACCCACCAGCCACTCCTTGGAAGGAATAATGGGCAATCTACTTCCGTAGAGATACAGCCTCGGAAACCCAAGGAGGGGTAACTATGAGTCGGATCTGACTCAATGGCAGTGTGTTTTGTTTTTTGGTTTCCTACTTTAAAACATGGCCTCTAGGGAAATTTGCCTTGCTACAATTGCAGGCGCATCTCCTGGTTCTCTCCTGCACAAAGGGACCTCCCTGGAATGTGTGTCACTACAGTGGCAGGTCCAAGCCCTGTCACCATCTCACCCCACAAACAGCCATTCTTTGTTAAAGTGAAGGGATAAGGACTAGATATCCAATGTACTTAAGTATTCCCAGAGAATAATACACATACTATATTATTCTGATAAGTCATTAGCAAAATTTTTTTTAAAAGTCATTATTTGATAGAAATATCTTTTCATAAATACAGCAGTAGACATGTAGTCTAAAAGGACATCTATGTTCCAAGTCCGAGTATTACATAGCAATCTGAATTCCACATAGCTCTTTTAACATCCATTATCTTACCGAGTATTTACAACATTTTATGAAATCACCATCAGTCCCCTGAATATAAAGCAGAATACTGACTCACAGTTTAAGTGACTTCCCTAAGGTCATTTATTTGTCTGTCAACTAAAGAAAGACTAGATCTCCAGCAAACTGAGGAACAAGCTGAACCCTAAATTCAGAGGACGGTTTCCAATCACAGCTTCAAACACACTCAAACCAGTTCAGTCACAGCCAATGCAGCAAAACTGGAACAGACCCCAAATTTGTAAAATGTGGGTGTAACAGAATAACTGGAATGGGAAAAATTAATGAGTTGAAGCTCTTGAATGGGAGACTTGGAAGAGGTATATAGAGCCCTTTCAGGAGCCTGATGCAGGAGACTAGATTACTGACAAGACTGTGGCACACATTCAAAGCAACATAATTGGCCACCACCTTTGAGGGGGGCACTGCTGTTTCTGCCCTTATATTCCAGGTGCAAGATTCCATTTCTAGCAGGACAGTGACTTGTAATTTTCCCCATTCAATTTATCATTTTGGTACACCCACATTTTACAAATTCGAGTCCCTTACGGTTTCACTTTATCAGCCATGATTGAACTGGGAAGAACCAGTTTGAAGCTCTACTTCCAGCACTGCATTCCCCCTGGGCTTTGAATGGGTTCATTCCAATTTGAACCCTGCCCCTCATAATTTGCATTTCCATCCCAGATATACTGAATCATCATCTACATTTTAAGAAGATCCCCAGGTGATTCTTAGGTACACCTTAAAATGTAGATTCAGATTCAGTATATCTGGGATGGAAATTCAAATTTTCAGCAGGAGGCTGTAATAGAATGAACCTGTTCAAAGCCCTGGTTCCTCAACCCCTGTTTATTAGCAGCCTTGCTTCCAGAGCAAGAAGTACAGGTGGCACTTATTTGACCTCTGCTGCTTTCTCTGAAGAAAATAAGCCAGTCTTTCCCCCTTCTCCTTTGATGCTTTCTTTGAACTTTCTTCCACTAACTTCATGCACAGTTAAAACCCCCTGAAGCTGTTATTTACAAACCAAGAATACTATACACTCACATTCACCTCAGCCCTGTGTGGGTGCCCTGGCTCATAACACCCAATGCATGTAAAATGGATTCCAGCTCTCTGGCATCTGATGACATTCATCAGGAGCAAAGACACACCTATACAAATTACCTTGTATGTAACTGTTGTTGTAATGTGCCATTGAGTCAGAAGACCCCTCCTTATGTTTCCAAGGTGGTATCACGATGGAAGTGGATTGCCCAACCTTCCTTCCAAGGAGTGGCTGGTGGGTTTGAACAGCTAGCCTTCTGGTTAGCAGTCATGTGCCTTAGGCACTATGCTACATAATCTTCCCAAGGGCCAGAAGGAGTGGAGGAGTCGATAAAAGTTGGGAGAAGCAGGCAAAAGCTGGGGAGAGGGGTCCCCATCATTTGTATATGTCCAGGGAATACAATCTAGTCTAGGCACTTTTCAAAGGAAAAATAAAATCACTGCTATCTTATTCTTAAAGAGCTCTGGTGGTATAGTGATTAAGGGATTTGGCTGCTAACCACAAGGTTGGTGGTTGGAACACATGAGCCACTCTGCGGAAGAAAGATGAGGCAGTCTGCTTCCATAAAGATTTACAGCCTTGGAAACACTATGGGGCAGTTCTACTCTGTCCTACAGGGTGACTATGAGTCAGAATCGACTTGATGGCAATGGGCTGGGTTTGGCTTTATCTTAGTCTTGCCATTTCTTGATCTTCCACTTCTCAGTTCCTGTTTACCAACCAAAAGAACTGGCCCAATTCCCCTGTGATGGAATGGAAACAGGGAGGAGGAAAACCCAGAATGGGGAAGGTAAGAGAAAGGGAAGAGGAATCATCAAGGCTTATTTATGCCCCAGATCTGATTACCACATACAAAATCAACCTCTGCATGTACCACAGATAATTTTCTGAAAAGATTATTCAGTAAGGTAAATAAGGCTAACATGGCTTTTAAAGCACTAAAACTTCTTGTGCCCTTTCTCCTGCTTCTATTACTTCTCCCAACCAGAGACCCATATAGAGGTCTTGGTGTATTTCCTCCACCCATAGCTCCCCTCTCCCAAATCTGCCACCTCTGAGAACTAACCTCTTATTTTCTTACAATCCAAGTAGTACAATCATGGAGAAAGGGGGTAGTTTACAGGAAGGCCTAGGGGTATATAAGAACTACCCAGGCATTTTTTTCTGCCCCTAGGCAATATATTCAGCATCTTCTCCTCCTCCTCCTAACCCAGGCTTACTGGGAGAACCACTGACAACTTTGGAGACACAGATGTGGGCTTCAATTGCCACGTGTCCACATACTTATTCTCCTTGGCCTCAGTTTACATATCCCTAAAGTAGAAGAAATAATAACTATTTGATAATGGCTATTGTGAAGATTTTATTATATAGATGAGCACAGACCTGATAGGTGGAAAGTATCCCAGTTAATGCTAAAACCTTTTCCTTCCTTCCTTCCTCCCCCAAAAGATTGAACAGTAAAACAATCAGGTAATCTAATTACAGTAACTGACTCTAGCATAGAGACAATACTGACTTTAGCCTTGGGCAACTGCAATGCTTTAGAGAGAGTCCTGCTCTGGCCCTCCTCCAGCTGCATCCCTAGGCCTACTGGGTGTGAAGTCTGGGGGACAAAGGGACCAGGCCTACTGGAAGCCCACGACAACCTTCTAGATCACTGCAGACATCCTGGATTCCAGAATTTCCTGCCCCAAACAGCATCAAGTCTGTGTGGGCACCTTTATTGTACTTTTTCCTCCAGTATGTTTAACCCTAGGCCTAAGGGGTGACTATTTGTGGAGTAGAGGGTAGACAAAGCTTGGACCTGCACCTGGAGTGACACATATGCAAGAAAGGCCCTTATATGCAGGAGAGAACCAGAGGTTGGGCCCCAACAATGGGAGAGAGGTAAGCATGCCTGGATGCTTGGTTTTATAAACTGTTGTCATTAGGTGTCATTGAGTAGGTTCTGGCTCATAGCAACCGTATGCACAACAGAATAAAACACTGCACAGTCCTGTGCCAATCATCTATGTTTGAGCCCACTGTTGCAACAACTGTGTCAATCCATCTCATTGAGGGTATTCCTTTTTGTTGTTGACCTTCTACTTCACCAATAATGTCCTTCTCCACAGACTGGTCCCTCCCTGATAACACATCCAAAGCACCGTGAGACAAAGTCTCACCATTCTCACTTCTAAGGAGCATTCGGCTCTAGAAGAAATGGATACTGCAAACTGTTACCTATTTTCTGACAGGTGGCCCAGCCTCACAGCAAGGAGGCCCAACGTCCAACTAGGGGACAAGAGATCAGAAATAATCAAGAGATGTGGAAGGGCTCATTTATGGAGTTGGGTTTTTGGTTGGTTTTTTTTTTTTTTTTTTTTTTCTTTTCTTTTTCTTTCTGCCCCTTGAAGATTTTAGCCTATAAACAACTTTGTCCTCAAGAAACATTCATTTACCTAGGAAGTAAAGGATGATGAGTTGATGCTATGGCATAAAAAGGTCAGTTAGAGAGGTGCTGGTAAGGAAAAATGGTATTTCCAGAGGTGTTGTTTAGAGGTATGACTTCTAAACAACTACCTCTTGGTTTATGTATAGGTTCCCCTTGTTCTATACAAACATCCTGGAATTCCCACTCTGTAATTTTATCCATAATTTGTTATGATCCACAGTTGAATGCGTTTGCACGCTCAATAAAACACATGTAAATATCTTTTTGGTATTCTCTGCTTTTAGCCAAGATCCATCTGACATCACCAATGATATCCCTCATTCCACATTTTCTTCTGAATCCAGCTTGAATTTCTGGCAATTAACTGTGGATGTACTGCTACAACTGTTTCTGAATTATCTTCAGCAAAATGTCCACATTCTGCTGGATCACCTTTCTTTGGAATAGGCACAGATACGGATCTCTTTTCTTCTAGTCAACTGGCCAGGTAGCTATCTTCCAAATTTCTTGGTACAGATGAGTGAACGCCTCCAGAGCTGCATCCATTTGTTGAAACATCTCAGTTGGTATTCTATCAATTCCTGGATCCTTGTTTTTTTGCCAGTGTCTTCAGTGCAGGTCGGACATCTTCCTTCAACACCATTGGTTCTTGATCATATGCCACCTCCTGAAATGGCTGAAGTCAAACAATTCTTTTTGGTACAGCGACTCTGTTTATTCCTTCCATCTTCTTTTGATGCTTCCTGCATCAACAATATTTTGCACAAAACAATCTTTCAGTATTACAACTTGAGACTTGATTTTTTTTTCTTCAGTTCTTTCAGCTTGAGAAATGCTGAGCATATTCTGTAAATAAAATCTCCATAAATAATCCAAAGAGAGTCCAGAGGGTGGGTAGGAGGGGAATGAGTGACTCCAGGTGGTCATCCTCACTCTTTCACTTTAGAACTGGAAGTGGTTTTCACACTCTGCTCTCTGTTCAGCCCAAGTACTCGGTGGAATGCTTCAGAGGCCCACGGTGAAACAGAGCTAAGAAAATGTGAGAAAAGTTTAGCACCACCCCTCCCCCCTCAGCCTCAAACACAGCAGAGTATCTTTACATGTGGGGCATCAGAAGTGTTCATTGGAAGAAAAGATATCACAACTTAAAAAATAAAATAAAAAAAGTCTGAATTCTCCCACACTAGAAAAGCAGCCCTGGTTAAGCTCTTTGCTGCTAACTGAAATATTCATTTACCTAGGAAGTAAAAGATGATGAGTTGATGCTGTGGCATAAAAAGGTCAAGTTAGAGGGGGACTAGTGAAAAAGATGATTTTCAGAGAGGTGTAACTTCTGACGCAGCCTCTCCATGAGACCTGGCCTGGTCACCAGATAATCATGAGCTGGCTGGGTCTAATCCTGCTCTTCTAGTAGTAAGAGCAGATTACAGGGGTAAATCAAGACAGAAGCAGACACAAGGCAGTAGGAGCAAAGCTTGGAAAAGGGGGCAAAGACAAGGATCAGACAGGGTACGTTCTACTGAGGGACACAGCAGGGAGAGGATGGGAAGAGCAACAAAAAGCAAGAACAGCTGTTGGCTGAGAAGGCTCAGAACTTCCTTGGGGCTTCTGAGGGTCATTAAAGGCTGTTTATTTTCAGCATTTGAGGATGTTGAGTGTTTTTCCCCAAGGAAGGGTTTCAGACCATTAATTTTACTTTCTTTGTCTGTTTTCCATCCAAAGAAATGAAAATTCAAAACACCAGCTAATAAAACAAAATGAAAAACACAGGAATGGGTTCACTGGGCTGCCACAACTAAGAGGCAGAGGGTTAAAAATCTCCCACCCACATGCTGAAAGGCAGCCTGGAACAGACTCCCTGGACCACTGTACTGAGAGCCTAATTCCCTTCCCTACTAATGAAACACTTCTGCCTACAGACAACCAAAGAGATGAAGCTCTGCTGAGAAGCAGATCCATACTCCCACAAGGACAGGATACCATCGTAACACTCTCTAACCCTGAGAGAACCTACTCCCTGGAAAACATATATTCACAGCGTGCAAACCTCAGTTTTATAATCGGAAGTTACAATTAACCCAGTTATCCACACTCCAAAACGTTGAGACCTAAAAAAACAAAGAAAGCACATTTAATGGTGCTATCTGTGAGTTTGAGAGGTGAAAGGGAAAAGAGAGATATAAGGTATAAAAGTGAAGATACTCTGTTTCTCAGACTGGGAATTGCTGTCTGCTTTAAAGCTAATCTGCACAGTATGCACCATCCCTCAGGAAAAGTAAATATGTAAATTATTTACTATTCCCCAAGCAACTTGAAGTTAACAATAAACTACAATAGAGAAATGGTTTTTACCAATGCAAGCCATGCAGCCCAGTGTCAGGGAAGGTTTACATTTATTATACTGACTTACCTTATGACCCTGGATAATTCATTTCTCCTCTCTAAGGTTCCAGGTATAAAATTCTATGAAAGTACTCCCTTTAAAACATTTGTCCTTTAGTTATTTTTCCAAGAAGGGAATATTATGATCATACTTAAATATAGGTCACATAATGGATTAGTTTTTCCAAGGGAAACAAAGACTCCTGCCTGAAAGTCTCAAAATATCAGTTAATGACTAACTATTAATACTCTGAATAAGGGACTATTTCACTATTCCAAGGAGTCCCTGGGCCACACAAATGGTTAAGCACTCAGCTACTAATCTAAAGGGTGGCAGTTCAAACCCACCCAGAGGTGCCTGGCAACCTGCTTCTGAAATCCCTATGGAGTAGTTCTACTCTGCCCACAAGGAGTTGCCATAAATTGGAATCAATTTCAAAACAAATAACAATCACCACCACCCTATTACAAATGTTAAAACAAACAGTAACAGAGAAAGTAATTTTTAACTAAGAATCCCACTGCATTTCCCTGGCTTGCATGTCTCAAAGTAGTTAAGAAGAAGTATGAAGTATATGTCAGTCTGACTTACCTAAAGGTCAAGGTATAAACGTGATGATATCAGCAGTAGCAGTGGGGGAACAGTAATAATAGTCTTTTACATCTGCATAACACAAAATTACTGTGTATTATGGCTCATGATCCTCAAAACTTGCACAGTGGGTAACAGAGGTGATATTATTCAGCATAACAATGCAGAAACTAAGGGTCAATGTTAAGTCATTTTTCTAAGGCCACAGAGACTATGGTAAAACAAAGATAGCACCTTTTATTCTCCTTTTCAGTTAAAAAATACTTTCACATTCTCTTAGCCTATTGTTCTTGCTGATCTCATGTGCTGTTTCCATAATGTGTTCAAGGTGAACTACTGTTAAAAAGTCAAGAAACAATAAACCAAAAACATAAAAGCTATTTTTTAGCTTGGGGGGGGGGTAAAAAACCCACAGTCATTCCATAACGCTTATTCATACCGCTGTTTGAGATTACTGCAAAAATATGTGGAACAGTCTGCTTTCAAAGACTGAAAATTTCCCAAAGCAATGGAGACTCTTGTAAACTGAACCCTAGAGAATAAAGATAGCTCCTTCAGGACAGAGACCATGTCTTCCTCTCTGAATCTCCAGCACCTAGCATACTGCCCAACACCTGCAAAATGTTCCTATACATAGAATGAGTGAAACCACGTACAAAACTGCTCTAATAGTTTATACCAAAAAACAGCCTCTATTAGGGAGATTTCCTGGAGTAGGTGAACACAGTCACATCTTGAAACAAGTGACAGATTATCAGAAGGGTAAGAATTGCTCCAGGCAGAGAGATCAAACAGGTAAAACAAGTAGGACTGTATAGAACTAGAAAAGCACTTGGCTGACTGGACTAGACGGCTCAGGATGGAGAGGATAGAAAATTAAGAAGGGAGAGAAAAAACAGCTAAGAATCATTTCATGTTTAATTTACTAGGTCAGTGGATTGTTTTGTTTTGTTTTGTTTTTAAACACTTATATGAAATGCATTAAAAAGGTGTTTTACTAGAGTAAAAGTTGTTCAAATGTATAGTATCATTTACTATAAACTAAATCAGTGAGAGCAATGAGACTGCTTTCATTCATTTGAAATTGGCAGTATAGATGACAGAGTGCTCTACTTTCATTAAAGTATTTTATTTTAGTCAGACAAGACAGAGAAATTTTTGATTTGCACATATAAATGGAAACAGATGGTCACAGATCTTCTTTTAAAAACAGCCCAGAATGTTCTTTATTTAAATTAATTCAAAAGCTTTGAAATAGTAAGAAGTTTGTTTCAAATCTCTACCACTAATATCTTCTTGCAGTCCTTAATTCAAATGTTAGAGAAGAAGCACCTACAACTTACAGTAACTGCTAAATCCATATACAGTATTATCATGGTGTAATGTGTTCTACACTTCTTTGTTTCTGTGTAAGTGACTATGATGCTTTGCCTGACATTTAATTTAACACATGCATGCATATGCATACACACACACGCTAAAACACCAACTTTTAACTTTGATGCCTACCAATGTGATAATTTTTTTTCCTATTTCTGAACAAAGATTCGTTAAATGAATTCATTGCATTGTCAAGATGACTTGCTTTTCAGGGGACTCCACAACAGCTTTACTCCTGCCATCTCTGTGAATATATCTGCAGTGTAGTAAATTACTTAGTATGGCTTTTCTACCCATAAGTCATTGTAAACTCAGTGGTGGAATGAGCAACTGAGGAGCTGATTGTAAATGTTATCCACGTGGAGTATTTCTGTTGGGTGTGGCACAATACAATGTCCTGGGAGGTGCCCACTTTCTCTCAGGTGCTTAAGAGTTCTGATGCTATGATTGGCTAGTTTGACCACCCTGCCGGGCTCAAAAGGAGGCCTCCTGGAAGCAGAACTCTCTCTGACTGCTGGTGGAGGAAGATGTGCTGCTGAAAGAGACACGTGCTGCTAGGAAAGAGACGCGAGAGACACGCATTGCTGAGTGAGACACCGAGGGACACGCACTGCTGGGAAAGAGACTGTGAGAGACTGTTGGCTGAGGGACGTTGGGCTGGGAGAGAGACTGAGCGTTCTTCCTGGACTTGAGTTGTAGCCTGGTGCTTCCCTAATAAATCCCGTAATCCGTGAGTTCTGTGTGGCCACTGCAGCGAATTATTGAACCCAGGAGAGAGGTGGTGGGTGCTTTGGGAGGAACGATTGGTGAAAGGGCTGCAGGGAGGCAGCATGTCTGGCCTTGCAGGAATAGGCCTTGGGTTACTGCTGGTAATCCTGTCTCCCTCTTGTGGGATTAGAGAAGGTCAGAACATGTGGCCTCCTTGCCGTTTTTGCAATATCTGAACCTATAAATGTGTCATGGATTAGGAAGGCTAAATTTCTGCACTGGTCTTTCTGTGAATTCAGATCTACACGTTCCTTCATCAAACCAGGGCATTAAAAACAACCTAACTCTAGAGTTCTATCACTGGAGCAATTCCAGTTAAAAAGCTTCTTATAAACCTCAGTTTAGAACAAGTCCACCTCAATGTGCTACCACATGTGCACAAATAAGATAGTCTTGCGTTTCTACAGCCCATTGCTTTTCAAGCGTTCAAAATGTTTCATTAACATAAGCTCACTTTATGGGATGCATATATTATAGTGTAAATCTTGTTTAAGTTTTTGACAAAAATTTGAAATATTAAAGATAAAACAAGTATAGAGATCTTGCAAAAACACTGGAGACTCTCTGGGGAACTTAAGGTACCAATTCTACCCCTAATCCCCTTCATAATTTTAGGAAAATTCTTTCACTTCCATAAAATTGAGAGGGGGTTTGAATTAATCTCAAAGGATACCAACTACCAGCTCCATATGGTCAGGAACACAAAGAACCACAGTGCTACTTCTTTAAGCGCCTGTGTTCATTTACATCAAATAAATCATTCCACAAAAACAAGATGATGTGAGGGATCTGTTTTAAAACTATGTATAGGAGAAAAATTTTAAAGTAAATTATAGGCTCTGGACTCTTTAAAACTTTTCTGTAAGAATAATTTATCCTAACGTCTAGATACCTGCAATATTATTCCACAGAGTACTTCTTCCAGAATCTTGTGTCTGATTACTGTTACTTAAGTATTCTATTTCTCTTTAACAGTCCTTTCCAGTGAGAGACATTCAAATTCATTAGAATCTCTCTTTAATATGATGGGATTGCTCTATCTTATGACTGTAGTTGTGATTACATATAAGAAAATTTAACAAACAGTGAAAATTGGTGAATTTTACTGTACGTAGATTATACCTCAATTAAGCTGATTTTTAAAACTAAAGACAGTAAAAAAACCATAACATTTAACTTAACTTTCCATCCCATTTTTGCTTTCAAATGGCTAAACTAACTTCAGATAGTTCTCTTTCCCTTAATAACTTGTAAAAATGTTCAAGCCATGATATTTATCCTCTAAATTCCCTTGTGACCACTCCTTCACTCTACCAGTCACCACAGTTTACCTCAGAATAGACACAGACAGAAATGGTGATCAGATCCCAGGCGCTACCTGCATGTATTTCTAAATTCTTTAATTGTCTTCCAAAACCAATCTTCTAAATTCACTGGTTCTTCAATTACTTTCAGCTCTCATCTATTATTCATTATCTGATGTCCAGTTCCAACATCACTACCTTAGGCCATCTGTCTGCCCCACATGGCCCCACTGACTTCTCTGAAGACAACACTTGTCAGTATCTATGTAGTACGTGTTAATGGGTTTCTTGACATAGAAGAGGACTCTACACCCAGCACTTCCCAGAGGGAAAATGTTCTGCAGACTAACACTCTAATATCTACCAATTTGTCCCACAGACACAGCCTGGCTCATTACAAAAACTGATGAAAAAAACTCACTTACTTACAGATTTTTAAAAAATACTTTGTTAAGAAAAGGAAAAAATGAGAGATGCTGGCATATATCTGGTCCTAAAGTCTCCTCTAAATTCACCTCAGTCTCATCATCCCTGGTGCTGTTTACCACTGCCAACAAACTCATATATAACCTTTCTTCCTGCCAATTCCCTCGATGGTGGGAAGCTTTTAATCTCTCTCAGCTATAGTGACTTTCCCTTTACATCTTTCTTGGAGGCCTTCCATTTTCCACACTAATTTCCTCCCAACCACACTCTATTTTTCTATCACAAAAACAAATGTCCCTAGGAAAAATGTCTGCCCTCATGAACTGAACAGTTAGCTTCCTCCACAGTTCCCTTCACCTCTTCCCAAGCACTGAGTCCCATCACTCACCAGACAAAATGAAGGGAAAGGAAAAATCAGATGAAAAAATGCAGTTTTATTAAATTATAAAATATGCATATTCTCTTTAATCATTCAAAGTAGGAAATCCAAAATGTCAAGGGAGGGGGAAAAAAAAACCACAAAACCCACTCAATGAACACTGGAGATTGACAGTTGTTCTTTGAGCTTCTCAATTTCTCCACATTTCCAGGGCCAGAATTCTCCAGTACCCAGACTCATGTAGCAAGCCTGACACAGCCAAATACATTCTGAAGGTTTCAGCACCAACTGGGAGGACAGAGTCCCCAAAGACGGCTGCCTGTGAAATTGTAGTGTAGACCACTGTGGCAAACGGAGCACAGAGGTGGAGCACGGAGGTTCGGGAAAAGGCTGTCTTAGAAACCAAATTCTAGTTCTGTCAGCCAGGCACACCACTTTAATTCCCAGGACTTCAATTCCTTTCTCTATAAAATGAGTAACTTGGTGAAAAGCTACAGAGCCTACTTTTGCCCATAGAATAAAACTCCTTAATATGACATTTAAAGTCCTTCACAGTCTGACTTTGTTTCTCTTTTCAAACTTCTTTTCTTCATAACCTCTTTATCTACCCTCCACACTCCATTCCCATTAGACAATTTATTTCCTGAAGAAATTGTGGGTTTTCAGACCTCAGTACCTTTGTCATGTGCTCTTTCAACTGGAGCCTTTTCCCACTTCTTCCTCCCTTCTCCAGTTAAAACCCTTCAGATCCTTGAAGAATCACCCAAATGCCAGTTCCTCTGTGGTATTTGGGTGGATCTTGAAGACACTGACGAGTTTTAATTACAAAAGCAAGGCAAATACCTTCCTTGATCCCCTCTGTAGTCCTGAAGTCCTCTAATCATATCTCTTTTAAAAAAGCTAGTATCACTCTGCCTTGTTTTATAATTCAATGTTAAAAAATTGTTTTCACCACTAGATTTTAAGTTCCTTGAGGGAAAATCCTGTAACTTAATTTCTGTATCCCTACAATGCTGGGCTCAGTGCTTTGCTCACAGATGATCCATGATGGCTGGATTTAATTTAATCTCTATGATCCCTTTCACCTTCAGCAGTTGCTTAGTTCTATTAGTCAGAATAATGGGAAGAGATGTAACATCACAGAGAACAACAAGCCTCCACTCCATTCTTGTTCTTGTTTATAGTTACTGAGCTCCACAGCCCAGTACGTGTTCCTCTCTTAGGTACTTATCACTTTCAACCATGTAAGAGAGCTACTTATGGACTCAGTTTAAATGAAAGAATACCACACTGTATTCTCCCTAGGGTCCAGGCAATGTGCTCTCCATCTTTTTGTACCTGCTTTGGAATAGGAAAATACTCTCTGCCTTATAAGGCCTGGTAAGTGACTGAAGATCCCAGGGCCCCAATCACTGCATGAGGGTCTCCTGTCTGGCACCCAGCACTTCTCTCATCACCAAAGTCATGCATGACACCTGGACACTACAAGGACTCTGGGAGTCTTGGAAATAATCCAGTTTTACATTACTTTTTCTTTCCCCAGTGTCTAGAATAAAGTCTCTAATTAAATACCATGAGCTATATCATTATAATAATTAACAAATGTGTTGTTCTTGTTGTTATGTGCCATCGAGTCAGACCCAACTCATAGTGCGACCCTTCCTTGGGTTTCTGAGGTGGTGTCACTACAGAAATAGATTGCCCAACCTTCCTTCCAAGGACTGGCTGGTGGGTTTGAACTGCCAGCCTTCCAGTTAGCAGTCCAGTGCTTTAGGCACTACACTGCCAGAGTTAGCATACCTTAAAGTTTACAAAATGTTATTCAACAAACATTAAATGACTTTTTGTGTCAGGCAGCATATTATTAAATGCTAAAAATTAGTAAAACTGAGTTTCTGTCCTTAAGAAGATCATGTTTACATTATTTTAGTTTCATAACAACCCTATGAATCAGTTGTTGTTCTTGTTGTTATGTGCCATCAAGTCGGCCCCGACTCATAGCAACCCCTCCTTGGGTTTCCAAGGCACTATTACTATGGAAGTAGATTGCCCCATCTTCCTTCCGAGGAGTGGCTGGTGAAGTAAGTATTATTTTATTCATTTTACAGATGTTGAAACAGAAACTCAGGAGATTAAGTAAACCAGTCAAGTGAGAAAATGGTATAGATGGGAACAGATATAAGCCCACATCTGATTCCAAATCCTGCCTTCCTTCCACCATAAAGTACAGCTTTTGATGGATCAAGATGGCAGCTTGAAACTCCTACATTCTTTTGACAAACCCTGAGCAAAAGAAGCCTACAACAAAAATCTGAAAACTCACCTGTAAAACATTTGTTTTCAGGACTATCTGTCTCCCTGACAAAATACCTAGGGCCTCTTCTCCAGTGCTCCAAGGAGGTTCTATTGTTCTCACTAAGCAGCAACACATCTAACTCAACTCGGCTAACACTAGGAAAACAAACACTAAAGGACGCAGATTATTTTCCCTGTGCTCAAGGAATCAAACGTGCTGGACAGACTGTGGTTCTTAAGGTGGTTTTAGACTTACAACTCACCACTCCAGCCTCACACAGGTTATGAATTTTCACTCCTCCATGCCACTACTTAAGCTGCTTCCTCTATAAATTCCAGTCTGCTAAGCCAAGGATAGCAGTCCATGTGACAAGTTAGCCTGTCGTTTTCTTCCCAGGAATTATCTTTATGCATCTCAACAAGATCTTTCCTATAGGAAGGTCTTGGCAATCTTCTTGGGGAGGGGTTTGTGGTAGACATGGCCTTCTGATATTCCCTCAAAGTACTCTCCATTGAATGCAAGACAAGCCCAAATGTGTGGTTCAAGTTTATAAGTATGAAATCCTTTAGACACCACAATCATCACAGAAATGAAAATTACTATATGAGGAAAGTATTACGATCCCTTTTGGAGACATCAGGGCAGACTGAGACAGGCAGAGAGAGGTTGAGGGGCACGGCTAAGCCGCAGACCTTGGTTCACAGACCAAGTTCACTCTAAGTTCACTCCACATTTAAGGTCCTCTCAGGGTAGACTTTTGAGATTGAATCCCCATAGCAGGAAGAACAAGAAATTAAGGTCCCACCAGGGTCATAGAGAAAAAGAAACCTAAGCTACACAGGCCTCAAAAAACCCAAGTTTTAGCCTGGCTCCACCACTAACTGGTTGTGTGGCCTTGGCCAAGTGACAACTTCTCAGCCCCTGCCTGGGCTAGCCCAGCCACAAAACACTGTTTGTCCATTAGAATGCTAAAATGAAGTCTCTTCTAGACCTAAAATTCTAGGATTCTAAGACTCTATGCACATCAGAGGAAAATACTACCAAAGTTAAAAGGTAGTACTATTTCACACATTACATTCCTTTGGATTCAAGGACATAGAGAATTCTGTGTGACAGATAAATGAACACAAGGGCCAACTTCAGTTACCACCAAACACTGTACTCACATCAGAATCAACACTTTGCTAAGAATTTGGAGATGCTTAAAAAGCATGATTAAGGACAGTGTTCCTGGCCACAAAGAGCTTATGATCCAAATAAAATATACAACATAAACGTCAAATGGGATAAGAAAATTTACCAAGTAATTGACTGGTAGAAATGAATAGAAGTTATTTCTGTAAAAAGAGCATATTAACATACTGAGCACCTATGTATCTAATACTTTACAATCGTCTCACCTAATACTCATGATAACAACTCTGATGTAGAGATTATTGCATTTATTTTATAGATTGGGAAAAATAATAATAATAATAATAATAAATCTCAAAATGTTAACTTGTGTTGGGTCATCTAGCAAGTAGGAAGCAGGAATAAATAAGATTTACACCCTGGACTATGACCTCAAGACCCATGAGTACAGATTTCTTCTATACCCAAGTATTTTCACCATACTTGAAAACTAAAGAGTCCCATATAAATTAATTATCAGAAAAAATGACATCAAAACACCAAAGAGTTTTTTAGAAACTTAAAAAACAATTATGTATTTTCCTGTTTTCTTAAATAGAGAATGATGAATATAATTTTAGCTTAATACTCAGAGCACCAAAGGTTGTCTCGCTTGTAATACTAGAATGCTCTCAATGATTATCATGGGATGTAGAACCACTGGCCATTACAATGAATGGCCCCACTCTGCCATGCTTTTATGCTGTGCCACCTGCCATTTCTTAATGCTGTCAGCTGGTCTTCCTTCAAATAAGCTGCTTTCTTCACCTACCGTCTGCCCTAGACTCTAGAGCAGCTGAGCTTAGAGGCCTTTCCTATTGACTTCCAGTTCCTAGGTATGTTCCATATGGCAGAGATTGCTAAAAGTCTGACTTCTAGATAAGTGGAGCATAATTATGCCTAAGAACCAGGAGAGCACATAATAAAGAGGTTATCAGTGTGTGTGTGTGTGTGCGCGCGCGCACGCGTGCGCGCATGCGCATGTGTAGAGGGGAATAGGGAATGGGGCCAAACAGTGACAGTTTCCTGGAACAGGCAAGATTAATGCCAGATTTTAAAATCCAACGACATGAAGTTTAAAGTAAAGAGGACAGAGATCATAAAAAAGGGTAAGAATGGTTAGCATTGGGAGGGGGAATAGCTCCCATTTACCGAACACCTACTCTGTGCCTGGAACTGGCCAAATACTTTCTAAACACTATCTTACCAAAGTAATGACTGGTATTATCTCGAACTTCAGTGTAATAAATCTGAGTATCAGACGGCTTTTCAGACCAAAGACACATGCTCTGGTAAGCAAGAGCTATGGGATTTGAACCCTGGAACATCCATACCAGTGACCATGCTCCATCCCCTACTATGTCAATACTGCCTTAAAAACCCTTCTAGTAGGAGCTCTGGTAGCACAGTGCCTAAGGCAGTTGACTGCTAACCAGAAGGCCATCGGTTCAAACCCACCAGCCACTCCTCGGAAGGAAGATTGGGCAATCTACTTTTGTAGTGATACTGCCTCAGAAACCCAAGGAGGGGTCACTATGAGTCGAGTCCAACTCAACAGCAAATAACAACAACAACAGAGATAGCCAGCAATCCATGTTGTTAGGTGCCATCAAGTTGATTTTCAACTCACAGAAACTTCAAGTGACAGCAGAACTGCCACCATGTGGTTTTCTAGACTGAAATCTTTATGGGAGCAAATCACCAGATCTTTTGCCCCACAAAGCCACTGGGTGGGTTCAAACCACCAACCTTTTGGTTAGCAACCAACCACATAACCATTACACCACAAGCAAATCGACCGAAGTATCCAAATAAGAAAGCTAAACTATAGACAGAAAAAAAGCACATGAAGTAATTGGATCCATGAGGCAATATCTTATTAGACAGGCATTTTCAGGCTGCCTAGTTTAGAAATGCTAAACTGATTCACCTAGTGCAGATGAGGAAAGCTGACCATCTGAGACTCCCCAGGCATCTGTCAATTTGGAACCATTCCAAGATGGCTGGCTTCCTGGCAAAGGGCAAGTAAGTCTCCTTAATTGAGGAGCAGAGAGTTCATCCTCATCAAGATTTCCAGCTGCTGCCTCCCCAATATCATCTCCATGTAGTCTGTGCCATCAAAATGCATGTACAGCAAGACTGCTGTCAGGCACAAGACCTTTCTCCTCAATTAAAAGCATTATTGAACAATTCTTCTACATGCACCAGCACATGGGCTTGTGTGGAAGCCATTAACTTCATAGGGACATTCCTTTCCCACATTGAGAAGCCATTATAGGATAAATGATTTGGATGTACAGAGAAGTATCAAGAAGAGCATTAAGGATAGAAAAGCAAGAAAGGTATATTATACTAATGATCTGTAGATTAAAGACATTTTACACTCCTTCTTTTCCATTCTGGACCCAGGATGAAACCCTACATACAGATGAATGATTTAAAATTTCCTACAGGTTCACCTGCTCAGTGCAGTAAATGGGTTACTAAAACGTTGCATGCAAATCAAATGCTAGTTAATTTCACCAGTTTGAAGTGTCTAGGGAGTTAAGTACTGATTGAATGACTTAATCCTTGTAACACTCGTGGGGTATGGGCTGAAGAGACTTTACAGAGAACCCCATCCATTTTTTAAAATGTAAATGTAAAGCATTGCCCAAAGTCAAGCAGTTCATCAGAAATACAGCCAAGATCCCAAAACTAGGTCTCCTGCCACCCAGTCAAGGGTTCCCCCTCCCCACCTCCAGATGATACCATCCCTCTATTCCTTTTAAATGTTGTTGTTGTTATGTGCCATCGAGTCGGACCCGACTCATAGCAACCGCTCCTTGGGTTTCCAAGGCAGTATCACTACGGAAGTAGATTGCCCAACCTTCCTTCCGAGGAGTGGCTGGTGGGTTTGAACCGCCAGCCTTCTGGTTAGCAGTCAAGTGCCTTAGCCACTATGCTACCAAATAGGACCTTTTAAACCTTAATAACTACCCTCTATACACACCAGTTTTTAAAGAACTGAGGATCATCTTTCTTGTATCCAGACCTTAACAACAAACTGATAAATGTCTGGCATATAACGTCAGACCGTGATGACTACTGTGAAGAAAATAAAGAAGAATAATGTAAGCGCCACAAGACAGTGAGTTTTGTATGCATGCTTTCCTCAGTAATGTATCACCAACACCCACTAGGTACTCAGTATTTTTTGATTGAAGGAACAAATGAGAAAGTGAAGAGTAGTACTATTTTAGACAGAGAGAAGTTATGAAAGATGTAAGGTGACATTGGAGCAACACATGCAAACCAATCTTAGAAACAAATTATAGGTTATAGAAGGTGACTGTAAGAAATAATCAAAATAAAGTTATGACCAATCTTTCAGGGTTTGTGTTTACGGAATGCTCCACACTGAGGGCAGTGAATGGCCCAAAAAGCAAGCGCAGAATGAATCAATTGGCTCTGCGAGCTGGTTCTGTTTCAGGCAGGCAGTTGCCCCCACCCCCAGGTGTCTCCAGAGAAAAAGCAGCAGCAAAAGCACTAGTGTCAACAGGTTCCACACCACACCTCAACAAAGGCATTACTAGTAATCTTTTTCAGACCAGAAGCTCTCGAATGGGAGGACCCGAGCTCTGTCTTTTCAAAATCAAGCACAGTTTCTGGAATCTCTACTAATAACAATATTATTATTACCATCTTATACTGAACAGCAAGGAGCTCTGGTGGCGTAGTGCCTAAAGCATTTGACTGCTAATCAAAAGGCTGATGGTTCAAACCCGCTAGCCACTCTGCAGAACAAAGACTGGGTAATCTACTTCCATAAAGATTTACCACCTCAGAAACCCAATGGGGGTTGCTATGAGTTGGAATCGACTCAATGGCAGTGAGTTTGGGTTTTTTTGGTTATACTGAACACCTACTATGTGGTAGCCACTATATTAGGCATTTAACGTATATTACCACATTTAATCCTCCCAACAATCCTATAGTATGGGTAACATTTGAAGAAATGGTTCAAAAAGGCTAAGTAACTTGCCCAAGGCCACACTACAAAAAGAGGGAAAAGTTTACATCCATACCTAGTCCTGTATGATTCTCACTCATGATTTTATCTCTTACATCACAGTAGATATCCCATTAGTGCTGGCTAAATGCAAGATGAACTCAAGCACCATCACATTACCCTGTAAAATAAACAATTTCTTTCTGCAGAAATAAATTTTATTGTAAATAAACTCATGTTAAATCTATCTCCTGCTCTTTTGTAAACACTCCTGAGTGCCTGGCAGAGCACTCAATGCACAGCACAGTCAATATATATTGTCTACACTGTGGCACAATCTGAGTAAGGGCCCGGGTTAGTGATCTGTGCTTCGACCAAGCAAATACCAACATTGTGAAGCAAAGCACGTAAGGAAGGATGCTCCTCAACTTAGTTTCACATTTTTACTTTGATGTAAAGTCACATGCTCTGTGTGAGGGGCTGTACCTGCATTCTCATAAAGGTTCTCTGTTCTATTCAGATCTTAAAACCCCGAAACTTTATTCAAGGATCTAGGAGAACCCTCTCTGCCTATGCAGATTAATATTTACTTAATCTTCCAAAATCAAGCATTTTAACTTAATCCTAATCTTAATGGCTTGTTAAAATACTCTGTATCGGAAGGCCTGAATATATGTTGTCTTTTAAGCAATTAGTTCATAAAAATTAATTTTTTCCACTACTTCTCAAAAAGAAACTTCATATATATACTTCATACAAAATAAAACACACAATATACAAACACTTCTCATTTGGAGAAAATTTGCTAGCTATTTTTATCACTGTTTTATAGTTATTATATCTCTCCTTACACCGAGACTGTGACGACTCATATTTAGAATTCTCAGCAACTAGCACAGCAGTTGAATAAATGAACAAATGAATGAATACACAGCAGAGTGACCTAGTTATGCATTCATTCTATCTCAAATTAGGTAAGAATAAAACAAGCTTTAGCTTTCCTTAAGTGGACTCCCTACCTAAATCTCCAATCCTTCCTTCCCTGCAAAACAGAGTTGTATCTTTGATTTTCCACCAAACTAGATCTTGGAAGTATTTTAATTAAATTCATCTGCTCATATGATATGCAGCAAGTGGATACTTTTAAACAAAGTATCATTTTAACAGTTCCTTCTTCTGATTTAGTCACATTTTCCATCTGAGTTCCTAAACCAAGAATGATTATAATCTGTTGACAAAACTGTGGATTCTAAAAAAGTTTTCAAGGCTCACTAGAGCAAAACATTCCTCTTCTTGGAACCTAATGTACAAACCTTTGTTAATCCATAGGTGTTCTGTCCATAATACAGCCATCATTGAGGGTAGGTTACTTGAGCTCCCTTTTCACGGAAAACTGTTTTGTTTTGTATTTTTATGTTACTGGGTCTCAGTTATATGCAAGCAGGAGCTTATGCAACACCAAGTTCTCATACCTAAGTGTGAACACCTGTAACAATCTCACCTGGCAATCATCATACAAATAAAAGCTGCTTCCCTAATATCATGCTCCCCAGAGAGGGGAATTTTTCTCCACAAAACAGGTAAGCTTTTTGGGAGCTCTGGTAGCGTAGTGCCTAAGGCACTTAACTGCTAACCAGAAGGCTGGCAGTTCAAACCCACCAGCAACTCCTCAGAAGGAAGATGGGGCAATCTACTTCCGTAGTGATACTGCCTCGGAAACCCAAGGAGGGGTCACTATGAGTCGGGTCCGACTGGACGGTACATAACAACAACAAAAAAAAAAAAAAAAAAGGGTAAGAAAAGTTGGAGCAGAAAAGGAAACAGATAAAATGGTGATCAGGTGTAGATTCTCTTTAAAAAATCTATCCTGGTATTATGAAGAACTTTCAGGTCACAGTCTTCCTAATAGTGATCTGGCTACCAGCTATTCTCCCCAATGGTTTCAAAATGAAAGCTTAGAGAACAGAACCCACACTGTAGTCCAGTGCAAGTTGTTAATTCAGGCTAGGCTGAAGGCACATCAAAAATCCCTCCCCATCAAGCTGGACACACCTGGTACAAAGTACTCAGTTTATTCAAGGTTTGCAGCATTCAATTTCTCCCAAGGTGGTGACCCTTCTAGAAGAAATGGCTTCCAGAAGCAAATAATCAGAAATAACTGTAAAACCTTAATGCATTTATCCAACAAAACCCACCTAGCACAGCCAAAGTGCTGGCACAGCCTAGGTACTAGACAAACAACTGACAGTCTCAGCAAGGAAATGAATGTGGACTTTCTATGGTGCAGGCCAGATCTCTTACCTGTAAACTATCAAAGTATGGTCTCATAAGATCACAGTCCCAAAAAAATGCCTACCATTACTGTCTGGCAGGAAAAAAAGCTCCATTCCAGTACAGACTCGGCCTCATTTTCAAGAAAGGAAGCAAGCACAAAGTAAATATCTGCAAAGTAAATATACATTGTATCTTTACCTCCTCCTTTTTTTTTTTTTTCCATATAAGGAAATTTTCACTAAAAGAAGTTAACCAACTCACCCAGAACTACCAGGGGGAAAAAAATTGCCAACATCTCCATTCCAACCCATGGCAACACCATATGTGCCAGAGTAGAACTGTGCTCTATAACGTTTATACAGATTCGTGATCTTTCAGAATCGTATCACCAGGCCTTTTCTTCCCCACGGTGCCTCTGGGTGGGTTCCAACTGCCACCTTTTGGTTAGTAGCCGGGCATTTAAACATTTGCACCTTCCAGGGACTGCATCCAGAACTACAGAGTTACCAAATGATAGAATTAGTTTTGAAATTCACATCTGTCCAATTACAAAGTTGCTTATTTGTATAATACCACACACACACACAAAAAAAAAACACCTCACTGCTATGGAGTCAATCCTGAGTCACAGTAACCCTATAGGACAGAGTAGAACTGCTCCATAGGGTTTCCAATGCTGTAATCTTTGTGGATTTTTTAATCTTTTTGAATTTTTTTAATTTTTTTTAATTTTTTGAATTTTTGAATCTTTGCTTTCTCCCGCAAAGCAACTAGTGGCTTAACACTGCTCCATCAGGGCTTTTTCATTTACCTAATGCTCCCCTCTAAAGAAACTTATGTGGCCACAAACATATGCAATCAAGAGGATCCTCCATCTTGTAGGGCCTTAACCCACTTTTGACCCTTTGAATCCATCCTTTGAGGCCCACATAAAAGTATCCTTCCCTTTTGTTCTCTCTTCTCTTGGTTTAGCATAGTAATTTAGCACAGCACAGTACACAGAGGTGAAAAACAAACCCACTGCCATCAAGTCAATTCTGATTCATTGCTTCAAATGAAAATATATACATCCACAATAGAAAAAAGTATGGTATAATTTTTACTGAAGCATAAGCATTTACTTAAATCAATTTCATTTTCATATATGTATATACTCAATTCTAATTATGTATATAAGGAACTCATCTAATCGTACCATACATAGCTTACAAAGTGGCGCTAGGATAATGACTTCCCAGAAAACCTTTCACTGGAAATTATTAGGAAAACAAAGAATGTTTTACAGTTCAACCAAAAATTCTGCAGCATCATTATTTAATATCTCCCTGGGCATATGCCAAATTAAGAAAGAAGAATGTTGTCCTAATAGATAAATAAGCTGAGCTAGTAAAATTTAGTTTTGGAATATGTTTTTGTACTAATTCTGATATTCAAGTAAGTCTGTGGAGACAAACTGTGAAAATCTTGTTCACACTGCCCTAGAAAATTACCTAGTTTTTTCATCCTGAATTAATTTCTTCCCATAAAACACCCCAAAGGCAGTACAGTGAAAATGGCTTGGAAATAATATGGCATAGAATCTAATCTAGTCCTGCTTCTCATCAGCTATGTGGCCTTGGGAAAGTTACTTAAACCTTCTTATTAGCATTATTTTCTATAATCTGAGAACGCCATCTATTTAAAAGTTAGATGGGTCAAAATGGTTGACATATAAATGGTGCTCAATTAATGTTAAGTGAAAAAGAATTCACTTCTCTCACCTTCTAAGAAGCAGGACCTCGATTTCCTCATTTGAAAATTGAGGGGTAAAGTACCTACTTTTGGTTTTTATGAAAATTAAATGAATTCATACCATACCAGTATCTGCCATAGAATAAAGGCCACAAAAAATGTTTTATTATTATCTCCCCTGACACACATGGTTTCACTCTACTGAAAATACAAGGAAAGAGCACAAAGGACAACAGAGTTATAATTAAACAGATCAGACCCCACAGGAATGACTATTTACACAGAGCAGTTGTCAATAACTCCGAATGTGCTATATGATTATGAAGTGTAGTACAGCTAATCTTCAGATCCCAATATAATGACACAAAATCTGTGCTTACCGCCACACAGAGAGCATCTGTACCAAAAAGAAGTCATAGCATTAAAAATGTAATATAATTCACCATAGTAACAGACTAAAAAAGGAAAACCATATGGCCATCTGAATATGTGCATAAAAAGCAGCTGACAAAATTAAACGCTCATTCATCAATTAAAAACTTTCAGCAAACTAGAAATAGAAGGGAACTTCCTCAATTTGCTAAAGGGTATCTACAAAAAATCTACAGCTAACGTCTTAATGATGAAAGACTGCATGCTTTGTGCTTAAGATTGAGAACAAACCAAGAATGTCCACTCTCACCACTACTACTCAGTGTGCCATTGGAGGTCCTAGAAAGTGCAATAAAGAAAAATAAGTAAGTAAAAGTCAAATAGGAAAGGAAAGAGTAAAACTTGTTATTTACAGATGACATCATCATCTATGCAGAAAATTGTAAAGAATCTACAAAAAGCTACCAGAACTCCAAATAAATTAGATTCATATCCAGGCAACATGGTTCAAATAGTAGCTCACATTTACTATATACTTAATTTGAGCCAAGTATTTTATACAGATTATCTCATTTAATCTCCAGCAACAACAATGAAATAGGCATCAATACACAGCCACATTTTTACAGGAAAGGAAATTCAGGTTCCAAGAGAAAGATCATTAAGTTACCTGTTGGATAACAGTACTAGTAAGTGGTAGAAACTGGATTTAAATCCGAGCAGCTGGAGGCCAGAGCCATGACTCTTCATCACCATACCTGTAACACCTCCCAATTGCAGGAGGGAAAACAACAGAATGCACACAAGAAAATGTCTAAACTACACTCTTGCCCACAAGCACCACACACATGGAAACACAAATTAGAGAGAGAAAGCCACTCACCCTTTAACATTTTTACCATTCATTTTTATTTAGGAATTAAGTAAAGACTACTTCCAAAATCTACCTGTGTGTACAGAGATCTGACATCTTACATCTTTGCTCAAGACAACCACTCTCCAAATCAAAAGAAAACTATAGACCGCCTACTGTTTGCAATGTATTTTACTTTTTCCATTTCTAAATGTAGAACTGAGTGACATTAATTACACTTACCATGTTGTGCAACCATCACACTATTTCTAAAACATTTTAGGATTTCCAACGCTGTAATCTTTACACAAAGAGCTCTGGTGGCACAGTGGTTAAAGCATGTGGCTGCTAACCAAAAGGTCAGTGGTTCAAATCCACCAGCCACTCTGTGGGAGAAAGATGAAGCAGTCTGCTTCTATAAAGACTGACAGCCTTGGAAACCCTATGAGGCAGTTCTGCTCTGTCCTCTGGGGTAGCTATGAGTTGGAATTAACTCAATCAATGACAGTGGGTTTGTATTTTGGAGGGATTAATCTTTACTTAAGCAAACTGTAATCTCTCTCTCTCCTGTGGAGCATGGTGGGCTCGATTCACCAACCTTTCAGTTAGCAGCTGAGCGCTTAACCAGTGCACCAGTAGGGCTTCTTTCATAAAGATTACAACAATCCTATGGGGCAGTTCTACTCTAGAAGGTCATGAGGAGTCAGAATTGACTCAACAACAATGGGTAATGGCTAACAACACTGAGTTCCTATTCATGAGCTCATTGGCTATTTATCTTCCTTGGAGAAATGCCTACTCAAATCCTTTGCCCATTTTTTGTTTGCGTTGTTTGCCTTTTTATTTTTGAGTTGTAAAAGTTCTTTATATATTCTGGATATTAAAACTTATCAGATACATGGTTAACAAATATTTTCTCTCATTTTGTAGGTTGCTTCTTCACTTTCTTGATGAAGTCCTTTGATGTACAAAAATTTTCATTAAGCCCAATTTATTTTTTTTCCTTTTGTTACTTGTGCTCTTGGTGTCTTATCTAAGCATGTATTGTAAAAAACAAAGTCTTGAAGCTTTACCTCTGTTTTCTTCTAAGAGTTTTATGGTTTTAGTTCTTATATTTACATTCTTGATCCATTTTGAATTTAATTTTCATATATGGGGTGAGATAGAAAGTCCAACTACATTCTTTTGAATGTGGAGATCCAGCCGTCCCAGCACCATTTAGTAAAGATATTATTCTTTCCCCATTGACTGGACTTTATACTCTTGTTGAAAATCAATTGTTCATAGGTGTATTTGTGGATTCTCAATTCTATTCCATTTGTCTAGTCATCTACCTCTATACCACACTATTTTGATTACTGTTGCTCTATAGTACTAGTACTGTGCAGTGTAGTATATTACATGGTGTGGCTTTTCTAGCCAGAGTCTTTGTAAACTCTGTGGTGGAGTTTGCCATGAGCAACTGAGTAGCTCCATACTGTTAAAGTTATCCACCTGGGGTATTTCTGTTGGAGTAGTAGGAAGCAATCTTCTGGAAAATTCACTCTCTCTCAGATGTGTAGAACTCTGATGTTGGGATTGGTTGGTTTTGACCACTCTTTCAGGCTCAAAAGGAGACCTCCTAGAGGCAGAAGGAGTCTCTCTGGTTGCTGGCTGAGAAAGACACACTGCTGAGAAGTGCACTGCTTAGAGAGATGTGGAAGAGATGTGCTGCTGAGAGAGAGATGTGCTACAGAGACTGCCAGCTGAAAGAGAAACAGCTGAGAGAGACTATACATGCTTGAATCATAGCCTGTTGCTTCCCCAATAAACCCCATAATCTGTGAATTCTGTGTGGCCATTGCAGTGAATTATCAAACCCATCAGAGAGGTGGTGGGTGCTGTGGGAGGAACAGTTGGTGACAAGGTTAGTAAGAGGGCTAGAGGGCAGGAACATGTCTGGCCTCTAAGAACAGGCCTTGGGCTTCTAATGGTGATTCTGTCTTCCTCTTGTATAGTTAGAGAAGGTCAGAAGATGCTGCCTCCTTGCCCTTTTGGCACACTGTTATCAGGAGGGACCAATCCCTGGAGAAGGACATCACGCTTGGTAAAGTAGATGGTCAGTCAAAAATAAGAAGATCCTCAACGAGATGGACTGACACAGTGGCTTGAACAATGGACTCAAACATAGCAACAATTGTGAGGATGGCACATGACCAGGCAGCATTTCATTCTGTTGTACACAATGTGGCTATGAGTCAGAACTGATTCAATGGCACCTAACAACGACAAATAGTACATTTTGAAATTGGGAAGATTTTTCTTTTGCAAAATTTCGCAAAACCTAGAAAGCAACATTAATGATCGAAGTGGATACAAAACAGAGACATTTTTCCTCCTCTACTTTAAAAAAAAAAAAAAAAAAACTTCTACCCATTCCAGCCAGAAATCTGAGTGTTTTCCTGGATTCCCATTCTTTCCTCAACCCGCATAGCCAAGAGGTCACTGAGACTTACTCCTCTTTCCTAAGTGTATCTTCAGAGTTCCTTCCTCCCCACCTCCACAGCTCTGTCCAGGCCCAGATCTATCTTCTGTAACCTGAATCCTTTCACAAGTCTACCTGTTTCCATCTGTCCCACTCCCTGCCTGTCATTCACACTCACCTCAGAAGGATCTTTCTAATCCTCAGATCTTGCTCTATTCCTGTCTGCTCAACCAAACACTTCCACGGTGTCCTACCACCCACAGGATAAAATAAGTTCTTTAGCTTAAGGCAGAATTTTAATTAAGTAATAAACTAGATGTAGTCAGTATACCCACAGAAGAAAATAAACATCTGAAACAAGAATGCAGAAAGAAAAGGAAAAGAATATTTTCGACTATGCTGGAAATAAATTCTACTTCTGAGTTTAAAAAGTAGAATATTTAAAACAAAACCCCAAACAAAAAAGATCAAATGTATTATGTCTCTTATACATACACATATTATACACACCCACGGTTACCACAGAGACACACACACAATAAATGAGGAGGTCAATGGAGGTTAAAGGTTGCTTTTTTATTTCCATTTCCATTCTCTCCATCTTTAAATTTCCCTTTTGCTTTCCAGTGGAAAGTACTCCTATTTTTAAAGATATTAAGATCTTTTTATATTATTTGAAAAATAAATTTAAACTCTGTGTTAGTACTAAGGCAGTTTAATTTTATTAATCTTCATAACATAAAAGGTATCAAAATACATGCCAAAAGGAGTTCATTTGGCTGCCAGTATAATAAGGTTAAAGGGCAGAAAAATATAATACAGGCAAAGATGAGAACATGTCAAGAAGTTTAAGAGGATCAGCATTTTAATCCAACCCTTTGAAGATCTCAATTGACTTAATATATCTGAGCAGCCTGAAATCACAATCTTTACTTCACAGTACTTGATTATCTGTAAGTGTCAGCTTATAAAAATGTTTAAACCATCTTCATCTTGTCCAACTTAAAAAGAAACTCAATTAGGACCTCCCTCCTTCCACCTGGGTTGGGTTCCCCTTGAACAGTTTGTCTCTCAGCAGGATGCAGAAGACTGCCCCACTTTCTCCCTCTGACTCAACCTCCAAGCCTCCTCCCATTACCTAACAACCTCCTAGCCCAGGGTTTCTCAACTCAGCACTAATGACATTTTGGACAAGATAGTTATTTTTTGTAGGGAGCTGTCCCATGCATTATGGGATGTTGAAGAGCATCCCTGGCTTCTTATCACTAGATGCCAATAGTAACCCTCCCCCAATCATAACAATCAAAAATATGTCAAGACCTTGACAATGTCCCCTAGGAGGCAAAAGCACCCTAGTTGAGAATCTCTGTTCTAGCCTAAACTGACTCCCCTTCACCATTCATTCACTGGAAGGCAGTACTACCCTCATCCTCCAACCGCTGCCTGAACAAAATTCAGAGGGTACTATCACCATTGCTACCCTCAGGGTTCCAGAACGTCTGATAAAACAACCTGACTTGCTTTTGAAGCCTATCAGGCAATGCTCCTCACTCTGCCATCTGGCCAACCCCACACCACAGCTGCCATCCACTCCAACACCAACTCCCAGATCCTCCAACCTCAAACACAGCTTGTCTCATCATGCCTGTTCCTTCCACAAGTCTGAGCTGCCTAGATTTTCCCTCTTCTAGTCTATTCTTTCACTCCCTTCATGTCTAACTTTCCAATCAGCCTGCCAAAAGGCCTCAGGCTGTACAAAAGAGAACCACTGCATGATGATTTGAATATCTGGCTTCTGTTATATTTGAACAAAGCCTACAATGAAAACTGAAATAACGGCAAACCTTGGGTAAATAAGAGCCATCCCAGGTAAAAGGCGAACATTTCACACTACTATACCACATGTGCTTTGTCTGCCCCAAGAGGCAAAGCCACCTTTGCTACTACTTATAAATAAGCTCTGAAAGCAGTCCTATCCAGAGAAACCTGGCACATATTCCATCAATACCAACTGGTACACATGAAGGCAGAACTATCTGTTTGATTCAAAAGGTCATGTAACTCAGTCAGGTTCAAAATTCCAGGCCCTATCTCTAATTCGATTAATTCCATCATTAGTCATCTGTGAGCCCCACAGAACCCTGTGTACAGCACAAGAGGAAAAATTCCAGTTGGCATATATACAGGTTAAGGCAGTGAAACACTGCATCTAGAGTAATACAGCTGGTCAGCAGATACAGATACAAGGCAGGTTGAGGTTTGTGGGTTTTCCTGAGGAACGCAGAAAAGCAGAGCCATCTCCGGCCTGCACCATTTATCATTAGGAGTAAACTTCACACATTCTCAAATTCCTCTTTCAACACTTCACCAAACAGGACATGTTCAATAAGTGAGTCATGAAAAATAGGGTATTTCTAGAAATCCACTGGAAGGAAGATGTGGGAGAAAACATCTAAAAGAGAGAGAACAAAAAGACAATATGCAAAGGTAATTAACCATTCATGAGCCGGAAATGCTCTTGGCTGGGCTCTCTTCGAGTGGAGCTCAGAGGACCCACAACTGCCAACAAGCCTTACTCCTCCCTGCTCCCTGCTCTACTCAATAGTCCAACCAACTAGAATCTAGAACAAATACACCTTCCCTGCACCTTGCCTTACCTACCCATTTAGTTAAACTCTAGTGCTTTTTTTTTTTTTTTTAACCTATTAGAGCCTCAGTTTCTGGATCAACAAAATGGGGCTAAAATCTACTTCACAGATTGACTGTCAACTACCCTGGGATATCTTAGACTTCTTCCCTCCCCTTTCATGAAAGCATCCTAGATGTCCCTGCAGAAAGTAACCTTCCTACTCCTTCTGAACTCCTACTCACTGTTATCAGTGCCTCTGTAAGGGTATACTTACCATATGTAACCTTGTATTAGTATAATTTGTATACAAGTCTTATCTCCTTCCACTAGATTGTAGAGGAGCTCTAGTGGCATAGTGCTTAAGGCATTTGACTGCTAACCAGAAGGCTGGCAGTTTAAACCCACCAGCCACTCCTCAGAAGGAAGACTGGGCAATCTACTTCCATAGTGATACCACCTCGGAAACCCAAGGAGCGGTCGCTATGAGTCAGACAATAATAGTTACTACGAAGCCCTGACGTGTGACAGGCTCTGGGCTAAATGTTTCACACAGGTTTTCTCATGTAATTCTCTCATCGATCCTATAACTAGGCAATATTGTTACTATTATCCCCATTTTATGGATTAGGAAACTGAAGTTTAGTAAGCTCAGAGGCAGCATGGTTAACTTCACAATGAAAAAAAGCACAAATTCAAGAGCCAAAAGGCCTAGGGTTGAAATTCTGGCTTTACTACTTACTGAGCAATCCTGGGAAAGTACCTAAATCTCTCTTTGTCCCAGTTTCCTCTTCTTTAAATATAGGGATGATAATAGTACCTCCTCGGAAGGAAGGTTGGGCAATCCTACTTCCGTAGTGATACTGCCTCAGAAACCCAAGGAGGGGTCGCTATGAGTCGGGGCCGACTCGACGGCAAATAACAACAACAACAATAGTACCTACCCAGAGTTGTTAAAAGGATTAAACATTTAACATTTGTTAAGTCCTTAGTTCCTAGCACATAGTAAGCCTTGTATCTTTTCATCAAATAAAAATAAGTAAATAACCATATTTCCTCATGGTCACATAGGTATCAATTGATGAAACCAGTACTTGAGTCCAACTTCTGCTGGCTTAAAGCAAATGTGCAGGCTAAAGTATAATACAAACTCCTCAAGGGAATAGACCATTTCTTACTCAACTCTGTATTTCCTGCATTGCATATTGGTCTCAGGCCATCTCACAAGTTTTATAAGTGTCACTAAAAGAATGAAGTCTGAAGAATTTATAAAAAGCTCTCTCTGAAAAGAGATTACATTACAAACACTAAGGAACTAGCAGGCCTACCTACCAAACCAAAACCAAACCTGCTGCCATGGAGTCAGATGACTCATAGTGACCCCTCCTTGGGTTTCCAAGGCTGCATCACTATGGAAATAGATTGCCCAACCTTCCTTCCCAGGAGCAGCTGGTGGGTTTGAACCACCAGCCTTCGGGTTAGCAGTCAAATGCCTTAGGCACTACGCCACCAGAGGGCCTACCTGAAAACGAAAAAAGTAAAGAAATCATGAAAGCCTCAAATTAAACCCTGTAACTTTTACATTCCATTCTGAGTATGTTTATTTTTGAGATCTTAACATTAACAAATAAACAGCCAAAAGACGCTACAAACAAGAAAACAGAGTGACAAGGCAGATGGTAACCATGGCTTTGCAATTCTTTCACTATACAATAGACTCTTCAAAGTCCAAACTTAATAGCAGCCTTCATTATAATCATCACCGACAGCTATCAAAAAAAACCTCTCAGCTCTCTTGGACAGTAATTAAATGACTCATACACAGTTCCAAAGCCAAATCTCTGAATCTCCTCAATGCAGAACTACTTTGTCCCACTGAGTAAAGAAATAAGCACAGATTGGCAGCATTCACCATTGCTAATAAACAGCAATTTAGAAATATAAAGGTAATCCCGGAAGCCCTACTGGAGATAGAAACCTAACAAAATCATGGCAAAGAGCATGTCTTATCATGGAATTCCTTCTTTCAGAAGGGCAAGGCAATCTCAATCCCTTCTATACAAGGTCACAAGTATATTTCCTAAAGGCATTGAGTCATTCAAACAAGTTCTTATATTTTTTAGGGATCTATATTCACTAATTCAAATTTCTGAACCACTATCCTCTAAGAATTAAGTTCCCACTGCCAGAGAAATAAAATTTCTATGAACCAATAATACCAAAGCAGTAAGAACACCAGGTTTCACTCCCTGAAGCTGTATTTGCTGGCCAGTTTTATTCATCCAACATTTATTAAGCATATACATATTAGGTGCCAGGCACAATTCTGGGTGCTGGAAATGTATCACTGAGAAAAACAGTCAAAAGTTCCTGCCTCTATGAAGCTTATGATCTAATAGTGAGGTAGATATGGCCCACTGCCCCTGAGTCGATTCTAGTCATAGCAACCCCTCCTTGGGTTTCCAAGGTGGTACCTCTATGGAAGTAGACTGCCCAATCTTCATTCTGAGGAGTGGCTGGTAGGTTTGAACCGCCAGCCTTTTGGTTAGCAATTAAATGTCTTAGGCACTATGCCACCAGAGCTCACAAATGTGTGTGTGTGTGTGGGGGGGGGGGGCAAATAAGTTAAAAATATAACAAATAACTAAATCAGGTGATATGTTAGGCAATAAGAGTTGTGGAGAAAAAAAAAAAATCAAGGTAAGGGAAGCTGGGAGTAGGGAGCAAGAGGCAGTTGCAATTGAAATGGTGATCAGAGTAGGCTCTTGAAACAGTAATACTTGAAAAAGGTAAGGACGTTGAGTCACACAGATTATGTGGGAGAAGAGAAGATCCTTCCAGACAATCTTTACAGATTCTGAAGTTACACGCACACCTGATGTGTTTGAGAAATGGCAACAAGGCTGTGTAGCTGAAGCAAAGCAAGGGGAGATTTAGATTACAGAAGACAATGTAGAATCTTGTAGTTCACTGAAAGGTCTCTGGTGTTTAAGAAAAATGAGAATTACATTGACAAAATACCAAAAACCAAACAAAATTCACTGCCATTGAGTCAATTCCCATTCATAGCGACCCCCTTTGGGTTTGCCAGGCGGTAAATCTTTACGGATGTAGATTGCCCAGTCTTCCTTCCACAGAGCAGCTGGTGGGTTTGAAATGCCAACCTTCTGGTTAGCAGTCAAATGCCTTAGGCACTACGCCACCAGAGCTCCTTTTGACAAAGTACAAGCAACATTAGTTCTTTCAACAATTGTTTCCTGAGTGCTTCCAAAAAACCCTCTGCCATCGAGTTGACTCCAACTCATAGCTACCCCCATAGGGTTTCCAAGCCTATAAACCTTTATGGAAGCAGACTGCCTTGTCTTTCTCCCATAGAGCAGCTGGTGGGTTTGAATTACCAACCTTTTGCTTAGCAGTTGTATGCCTTAACCACAGGGCCACCTGAGCTCCTCTCCTAAGTGCTTACTATAAACAAAAAACAAACCCACTGCCATCTAGTCCATTCTGACTCCTAGCAACTCAACAAGACAGAGTAGAACTGTCCTATAAGGTTTCCAAGGCTACACATCTTCACAGAAACAGACTACCACATCTTTCTCCCTCAGAGCAACTGGTGGGTTCAGATCATCAACCTTTTGGTTACCAGTGGAGCACTTATTTAACCACTGTGCCACTAGAGCTCCTCCTACTATACACTTAAAAAAAAAAAAAAAAAAAAAAAAACCTCTACCACCATCAAGTTGATTCCAACTTGTAGCAATCCAATGAGTGCTTTAACCACTACACCACCTGCAGCTGTGCAGTAAGTACCAGGGAATCAAGCAAATAAGACAAGGTCTCTACTCAAAAAGGTCAGTTTAATGAAGAGAGACAAGTAAACAACTGATTACAGTGCAAAGTGGCAACTGCTGGCCATGAAAGAGGTAATGCGGGGCTCTCAGACAGCAAAGGAGAAGCATCTGACACATTCTCTGAGGAAGTGATGCTGGAGCTGAGCTTAACAGAATAGGCAGAGATAACAAAGAAGGAAGTGATTTTATAAGCACAGGAACAATGTACATAAAAGGACAGTGACATGGATACATGTAACATGTTGAATGTGGCAGAGTCAGATGACAGATGGGGAGAGTTGAGAGACAGGACTGAAGAGACCTACAAGCAGAACACCTAACCCAGGGAGATGTACCCCTTAGATCAATCAACCCTGAGACACCAGATCACTAAGGGCTGACTGACCACAAATGAGTTTTAAGCTAGAAAGTTAAAGGTCAAATCTTTGTTTTAGGTAGTTCACTTTGTGAAGGGGGATGCAGAGAGCTCAGTTAAGAGGCTATTGAATAATCCATCTGATAAATGACAGATAAGAATAGAGAGAAAGTAAAGATCAAGAGAGATTAAAGCAGCAAAACAATCCGCAGGACTAAGTGACCAACTGGAAGCAAACCATGTGGACTTCACAGATGCCTTTTCCCAAAGGGTACACTGAGTCATGCAGTAGAAGATTGGGTCATGCATGGGTCTGGGTGCAGGAAAGGATAAGGCTGATAGAAGTTGGAGTTAAATTCAACCCTCCCTGCTGACTCAATTGTGGTAAGTGAGATGTTAAAGTGAGGAAAGTCTCTAAAGGGAATGTCTCAGTTCAAAGCATGAGAGTTCAGATCAGCAGAAGAAATATGGGGATAGAAAATGTAGGCACCGGAGACACTTAAAGGCCATGCAGAGGACAGGTCCTCTGGTTCAGGGATATCTATGAGCAAAGAACCCTCAGACAGGTCAAAGAAGCAAAAGCACAACAGGGTGCAACAGTAAGGGCTGATGCCCTTGGATGAAAACAAGATAGATACCCAGTATCTGAACAGGGAGACTAGTAGGGCCTGGGCCTCTAGAAGGTGGCATCTTATAATGAAAGTAACCATCAGTTACTGGCATGTCACTAAGCAAGTATCAGGTACTGTTCCATGACTCAAACTCAAGTCTGTTTAAAGCCCATGCTACTTCCACTACATTTGAAGCTCATTAAAAACTGGAGCTCAACATACACACATATCCATATAAATATAGAATTAACAGGGGGCCAAGATTGGAGTAGCTTCTCAGTGACAACCAAGCACTTTGAGGGACAGTAACCGGGCATGCAGGCTCAGGACCATAGTCTCAGGGGACATCAAGCTCAATTGGCACAATGCGTAAATAAAAATCTTGTTTTACATCCTACTTTGGTGAGCAGCAACTGGGGTCTTAAAAGCTTTTGAGCAGCCATCTAAGATGCAATTATTGGTCTCTCCTCATCTGGAGCAAAGAAGAGTGAAGAAAATCAAAAACATATGGAAACAATTAGTCAAAGAGTATGATGGACCACAGGGACCTCAGCCTTCCCCTCCCTGAGACCAGAAAAACTGGACAGGCTACCAATGTCAGCCACTCGGAAAAAGATCAAAATTGGAGATACTGGATAGTGGAAGGAAAAATATGGAACAAAATTCTAAAACACAAAAATGACCAGAATTATGGGTTGGATATAGAGTGATAGAACCCAAGACTACAGCCCTGGATTATCCTTTGGGCCTGGAACTGGATCACTTCCATGGATTAGTTCTCAGCCAAACAGTGGAAAGGCCTACAAGCAGAACACCTACCCCAGGGAGATGTACCCACCTACTCTAGGAGATGCACCCCTTAAATCAATCAACCCCAAGACATTAGAAGGGCAGCATTTGCATAGAGGGAAAGCTGTTCAGACAGGAATGCATAGGAAAGAAGAGCACAGGGAAGGGGTAGTCACAGGGAGGAGATGGGAAGAAAGCTTTTTATTGTTGGGATTATGATCAGGGCCATGAAACCAAATACACATGAACTGTTGTGAGTAAAACAAATCTACAGACAAGGAAGATGGTGTCTTACCAACAGACTGTGCACCAGATCCCTCTTTTAACAGAGATTTTGAGAAACTCGGTAAAACAGATACAAATAATGATCCTGGAGTTACAAGCATTTTGTGAAAAGATAAAGTACTAGATCCAGTGAGGATAGGGAAAGGGAGTAGGAAGAAAAGGCTGAGCTGAAGAGAAGTAATCAGAAACACAAAGGAGGTGGAAGAGGAAAAGAAAAAACCAAAAACTTCATGGAACCCAAAAATCAAACCAAACTCATTGCCATCAAGTTGACTCGGACTCATGGCGACCCCCTTTTGGGTTTCTGAGGTGGTAAATCTAGATTTACCCAGAAGTAGATTGCCCAGTCTTCCTTCCACGGAGTGACTGGTGGGTGTGAACCACCAACTTTCTGGTTAGCAGTCAAATGCCTTAGGCACCACACTACCAGAGCTCTTTTTCACAGAATCCACAGCGTTAAAGACATAGAGTAGACAGCAGGAGGATTTAAAGGTGAACCAAAGCCACGCAAGTGGGCAAAGATCGTGTTGGGAAATGGATCAGGACTCCTGTAGCTTAAACTGCTGCAGAGTGCTGGAGGGAATAAGGGAATAAGAGAAACTCTTTCCGAATAAACAAAAGTCCAAATCAGACCCACACCAGTGGGCTCAAGTCCAACTCTTAGCAACACTTTTTTAGCACAGACTGGAACTGACGCCTAGGATTTCAGGGTTTGTGGATCCTCATGGAGAAAGGCGGACCATTCTCCTTCCTGGCACCTAGTGGGTTTGAACTGCAGGTCTTTGATGGCCGAATGCCCCCATCAGCAAACCTCTCCAAAAGGACACAGGGGCTGTATCACTGGCTGATCTATCTCACACTAAGTACAAAAAACAAGCTTTAGCCATCTCTCCTGCAGGTCACTTCCTAGGCCAATCTCCTTTCTCCTACAAGGGCACTCCGAATGACCAGATTCTGCCACAGCAGCTAGATCCCAGGGTTCCTGGCTGAATATAACTAGAAAAATCCCTCCTCAATTACCTTACCCTCCTTCATTTTTCTACTTTCAATTACCTTACCCTCCCTTCATTTTTCTACTTTGCTCTTATGTAATTTTTCTTCCTTTCTATCTGTACCTCTTTACCTCTTGTCTTCTTTCATTTTTACCAAACCTTTATGCCTCCCACCTGCCCACTTTTGTTTTCTCTTTTTCTTATATTCTTTTTCCTTTTTCCCTATTTCTTATTATCTATTTTTTGTTCTATCTTGTCATCTCTCCTTTTTTTCCTTGGCTTCCTTTCTCTTTTTTTCTCCCTGTTTCATCCAATGGGAGGAACATATTAACCCTCCACTAGTCAGCCATAGCTACTACACCAACCACCTCACCCAGCAGATGAATAACACCAATACCTCCTGTACCACAGGATCAATGACAGTGAACACCTGCTCACCCCAACTGCAACTCCTCTTCATGACAGAGACCTACACCCACATCCCTACCAGTTACTCCACCAACACAAAGAAAGCTGAAGAGCGACCCAGCACAGCCAAGCTAACAACCAAAGTATACCTGTTCCACACCTTCAGATACATTAAGGCAAAGTAAACCATAAAACCAGGGTGAAACAAATCAGTATATAACTAACAAATAGAGAGTAAAACAAATCTGCTTTATAAAGCACAAAAAGAAAAAAAAAATTACTGGAGTTCAACACTAAACATGATTTGATACAAATTCTAGAGACCTCCCTATTGCCTCAGGTCAGAATAGAGTTCGGTAGAGAAAAAGGAGCTCTGGTAGCATAGTGGCTAAAGCACTTGACTGCTAACCAGAGAGGTCTGGCGGTTCAAACCCACCAGCCACTCCTCGGAAGGAAGGTTGGGCAATCCTACTTCCATAGTGATACTGCCTCGGAAACCCAAGGAGGGGTCGCTATGAGTTGGGGCCGACTCAACGGCACATAACAACAACAACAACAGAGAAAAAGAAGAATGCAGAGCACGACCACCCAGAGCATGAAAACCAAGTCAGGAATCAAAGGGAAAACCTTTATTCTGCTCCCTGGAGGTGATAAGGTCCTGGCTAGAGAGATAGGAGAGGAAACAGAAAACCCTTCCAACAGTTAGAAATGCCCATCCACTACTCTTCCTAATCATCTATCCTTCTGGATGGAAGACGAAATCCTCTTACCCAGATTGCTATAAGAAGAAAAAGGAAGGGAGTGGCACAGGGAAAGTAACCAACATATAACCACAAACCAACTCAAGCCTTGGCAGTGATCTCCCCTCCAGGAAATCGTGAGGTGTTTGTGCTCAGGAAGAAAAAAGCTGAGCTGTCCCCTACCAGGTGGAGCAAGCCAAGAGTCTTTCTCACACATCACAACTCCCAGGTCACACAAAACCCCTTAAGCCCATGCTTGCAGTCCAGAGAACCAGGGCCTGCACTGAGACTTTGTTTCTGCTATAGAGAATCTTGCTCCTTATGCCATTATCCTCAAAAACCTCATAAAATTAGGCTGACTGAAAAGATTTTTTTCAGGCATTAGAAAATACAGATGTTTTCCTAACGACCTTCCCTCCTTGAATAGAGGGAAAAAAAAAAACTTCCTCTCCTTCCCGCATCTGCCTTTATTCCCAGCCAGCAATGGAAAACAAGAAATCTCTTCTTACCAAGTCACTGGGGACATGCAGGGGCTATATTCAGAACCCAGGTCCATGAGCAGAAGCTGCACTCCTTCCTTCCCTCCTTCACTCCCTCTCCCCCTGCACACACACCCCTTCCCTATTTCCCTTCCCCCTCTTCTGCTGGCTGAGGCTACACAGGGAAAGCTCCTTGAACTCTAGCTATAAAACTGCCCTCTGGGGAATAAGCCACAGCATGATATTTTCCTTGCTAGTCCCAGTGATTTCATAAACCCTGGGCCCAGCCGAAGGTTCCTGGAAGACTTTTTCATGGCAAAACAGCTCCAGAGGGCTAGGGCTACATTCACTATCCAGCCTTTATAACCCAGGCACATCGTAGCAGCTGGCACACTGAAGCCTGTATCATGTCACCATCATTGGTATTCTGGGTCCCCTACAAGACCCAGAGCAAACAAGCCTTGTTCACTCCTGCCATTTGTTATGACTGATTTGGTGTTACCATAGCAACTGTGTCTGTATCTTACCACCACATTCATCAAATTACATTGTAATTATTTATGTTATCTGTTTACTCTGTGAAACTATAAATTCCTGGATGATGCCTCTCCTTAGTCACATTAGTAAAGTCCCAGTGCCTGAACAGGAAAGGCAGACCTTCAACAAATGCTGTAAAATAAGCAAACACAATAATCTCTTCTTGAAGAAATCACAAAGCTGTTCTCAACCAATATCTTCCTTACCTCCTATAGTAAGGATAGGACTCATCCTTACTCTACACTATTCATTTCTACCCAGCCCATCCTAACAAACTGCCAAAGCCACAGAAGTCAGCAACCCAAGCCCAATATTGTCTTCCACTATGCTCCCCCATCACAATGTAGAGGTGAACATGGTGGGGTGCAGCCCTCTAGGGCTATATACTTTCTTAGCTTTCTCTAAGCAACCTGCCTTTTCCCATCGTCCCCCTCCTAGAAAGCTCTTTTATTTCATTTTGCTACCATTTATTCTATCCCTTACTCAACAAATATTCCTGAGGAGTCCTGTGTGCTGAGTGCTATGCCAATTTACCTAATGTCCACTTATCCTTCTAGATCCTACAGCGGTTCAGGCTCCTGTAGGAAACCCCCAGCTTCTATGTCAATCACATTGGTCCTACCCTCCTTTGGCTCCTCCACAGTCAAAAGTTAACTCAAGAATGGCTATGTGCTGGGCATCTCCTACCAGGCTAGTAGCACATGAAGGAAGGCAGTCATATCTCCTATCTCCTTTGTGTCCACTCCCATTGCCCAGCACAGTGCTGAGATGAATGCTCAATAAACCAAACCAAACCAAATTCTTTGCTGTGGAGTCAAATATGACTCCTAGCAATCCTACAGGATAGAGTAGAACTGCCCTGTAGGGTTTCCAAGGCTGTGAATCCTTGCAGAAGCAGACTGCCAACACCTTTCTCCTACAGAGCAGCTGATGGGTTCAAATTGCTGACCTTCTGGTTAGTAACTAAGCACTTAATCACTACACAACTAGGGCTCCTTGAATACTCAATACTCAGGTTAATTAATTGACAGGACAGAGTTCTCTGTCCAGCCCCAAGAGAGTTCAGAGGATGATGACAATAGAGACAGAGCTAATGTTTACCCCTGTGTCACCATTGAGAGAAGTCTGGTCCAGCTGCCAACATCCCCAAAGAAATACCAAAGCACATCATGGAAATGACATAGGGTTGCTTCCAAACACATGCCCACTCACCCCCATCCAACTCTGGGGGTGTGTAACCTTTCTATTTCTGAGACTGGTTGGTACCTTTGTCCCTGAATTTGAAATGTGATGTGATGATGGGGAGGGTCAAGTATGTAATTCTGGAAAGGTAAAAATAACTTTCTTCCCAGTGTATTCCTTGTCTCAATCCCTCAAAATCTCTACCAAAAATCCTGTTCTCTGCCCAGTCACATCTCTATCCTGACTGTCCACTTTCCACCTCCACCCTCAAGTGGCATATTCATTCCTACATCATAAGAACTCAATCAAAGTATTTAGCCAGAAAGCAAAGCAGAGTTCATTCACTACTTCAGGCACAGCACACACCAGTAGATGCCGTATCTTCCACCTCTATGGCCAATGCTCCATAAAAAACTTTTGGAGCTGCTGGAAATATTACAGAAACTCAGCAGAAAGGATGACTATGAATGCATTTCACTACTGTGATGACAAAATTAAAATTTCAGCTATATTGCACTACATAGGAAGAATATCATTCATAATTTCTTTGTTAAGTGAGCAGCATAAATTTACATATATTAGATATCAACAGAAATAATTTGCATTTGGTGTGCCAGTTCATATACACATTCTGTTGTCCCTTGGGATTCTGAGAAATTCAGTGTTCAAATGGCACCATCATTCTTTGCCTATGTGATAGCCAGATGGAAAGACACTGTTTATTCATATGTCACAGATGAACTCTGTTCAAGAGCAATGGAACAGCTTACTTAGTTCATCGAGCATTTTTTTTTTAAAAAAAAAGTATTAACTATCAGCCCCAAAAGGTTCAGTTTTCCTCTAGCTACCCAATCACCCTTCCTCTCAAACAAAGAGATCTAAGATTAAATATAAATACATATCAAAGAATGAGAAAATTATAAGAACAGGGAATACAGATTCAAAGATTGGATATGACACAGCTACCATGAAAAATCCCTTTAAGGATAACCAAGTGAGTCGCTGGGATATAAAAAAAGAAATACATAATATACTATAGTACTCATGATGATAGATAATATATATATGTATTTTTAACACTGAAGGGAGATATGATTCTCTCAAAAGAATGTTTTATCCTAATGAAAAATAGTCCAAAATTAATGACTTCTCCAAGGTTAAATGGCCAAAGAGTACTTTCTTATCAAAGACCTACCATGAATTATGCCCTTCACTAAAATTTCAGGAGTTCTTAAAACTGTACTTTAAAAAATTTACCCCCACTGCATTTAAATTATAATTATGCCTACACTTCATAATGTTATCTGGGCTTTACTGTCCAATTTTGCTGCTATTATCTGGTTATTAAGAATAAGTAGTACCTTTTTCCAGAACAGCTAATACCACTAGCATTAACAGTAACAGGTACTATTAACTCTCTTCTGACGTAATGTGCAAATATTTCTAAATTATCTGTCCTCTCTAGTCATTTCTAAAGACAGTAACATATAACATAAAATGATTATATAATACTTTAAATCTCTTAAAGTCTGGAAAGAAATGTCTAAGCATATAGAATATTTATATATGCACCAAAAAAACCAAACACATTGTTGTTGAATTGATATAGACTCACTATTAAACTGCTCCATAGGGTTACCAAGGCTGGACAGCATTACAGAAGGAGACTGCTAACTCTTTCTCAACTGGTGTGGCTGGTGGGTTCTAACCACTGATCTTTCAGTTAGCAGCCAAGCTCTTAAGTACATGTGTGTACATACACATCAATGTCATACTCAAAACATTTTTTTAAATCAGTAAAACGATTATTGAGCACTTCCCAGATACTCAGATGGTTCTGAGTAACAGAAAGGTCACTAGATGAGTTATAAGAGCACAGCTCTAGTCTCAGGTTGTTGTTGTTGTTGTTATGTGCCGTCGAGTCAGACCCGACTCACAGCGACCCCTCCTTGGGTTGCCGAGGCAGTATCACTATGGAAGTAGATTGCCCAACCGTCCTTCGGAGGAGTGGCTGGTGGGTTTGAACCGCCAGCCTTCTGGTTAGCAGTCAAGTGCTTTAGGCACTATGCTACCAGAGCTCCTTCAGTCTCAGGTTACCACTCACAAAATCTCTTATTCACTAGCTGTTAAACCTCTAGTAAGGAATTTCCTCAGCTATAAAATGTGTATAAGACATGTCCTGCCCAAAAAGTATTTTGAAAACAGTCAAATGTCGATAAAAATAAGTTTTTATAAAAAAAGAAAAAAAAAGAGCTGCTGCTCTCTGTAGTTTGCAGTTTGGTTTCAGGAAATAATAACATAAACACAGGAAACAGGTCCACAATGCAAATGGAACTCTTCTGTTTTTTAAGAGATTCATCAGTGAACAATATTTAGGGAAGGCCTCATGTGCAGGACACGGCGGTACACAATACCAAGTCCTTCATACGGTGCATGCTCTTATGATTAATGGCTAAAGACACTTAGTGATGGTTAAGTGTCCTAAAACTTTAGGATAGAGGGATAATGGAGGCTACTGCTGATAAATGAAGACCCTGAAAGGTAGAGGGATAGATTACAGATCTACCAGAGACGATAAAGAGAAGAAAATCCACTAAAGGAAAACTAAGCCATCTGATGTTCTGGTATATGACTCTATCTTAACAGGGAACAAAAGTAAACACTTTTAACTTGGATAGAACATCAACTCCCCTCACCTCTATGGGCTGAGGCGACATTTCTGGTTCCACTGACAATCAACTTTTTCTAGCTCCACCCTGCACTGCCTTAAAGGTACACATTAATCTTCTCCAACAGCAAAGTGGCCAACTCCTTAACCAAGGTATCACCATGCAATCTCTCTCTAGACCACCAGGCATTTCTCGTCCCTGGGTGAGACCTGGGAGAAGCAGCATCAGGAGAGAGAGACAACATTGGTGATGTCAGGGAAGGTAAGTGCAATTTTTATAAGACTGCTGGTATTTTTAGCAGATGGGCAGCAGATTCCTTTGTTTTTTCCAGGCTCCCTTGTGACTCCTCCCTACCATTTTTAGCTCAGATCTTAGATGGGAAGGAAGAAGGAAAGAAATGAAATAGGATGATCCTTTCTGTGGCAACTAGGGAGGACCTTCTGGCAGATCAGAGCTCAGAACAGGAAAGCTTATTCCACCCATCTCCCTATAACTACTAAGCAACCTGCTCTAGCTCCATCCTGCACCACCTTCAAGGTACATATTAATCTCCTCCAACAGCACAGCAGCAAGTTGGCCTACAGCAGGTAGCAGGTTGGCCTCTCCAAACTATGATTTCTCAAGCTGCAAGTGCCTTCAAAATCATTAACAGAAATTCTTAGATCAAGAAACAAGGCAAAAAGCAGGCAGTGGGGCTCAAAGGGGGAGTTCTGGTGGCATAGTGCCTACAGCATGGAACTGCTAACCAGAAGATTGGGGGTTCAAAACCACAAGCCACTCCTCAGAAGGAAGGTTAGGTAATCTACTTCCATAGTGACACCGCCTTGGAAAACCAAGGAGGGGTCGCTATGAGTCGGATCCGACTCGACGGCACTGGGTTTTTTTTTTTTTTTAGGGCTCAAAGAGAATGGTAGATAGAGCTATGCTGAGTCTTGCGTGACTTCAGAGAGATGACCTTGTTCCCATCAATACGTATTTTGGTAATTACTTTGTGTATGTGTATATAATGTGCTTTATATAAAATAAATTCATTATGTTAAATTAATTAATCAGTGGCTAATCTTGCCTTTATTTTTAAATGGTAGGTAGGTTCCTTAAAGATTCTATTTTTAACATTTTTTATTGTAATGCTACTTCTAGTATAAGGCATTATATTCTACATATATTGCCAGCTGCCAGAGATCAAAACTCAACTTTCTGAGCCCCTATTATGTGCAAGGCACTAAAGGTGAGAAGCATACATATGAGGAAAACACAAAGAAAGCAGACCCTGCCTTCAAGGAGCTTATCAATGTCACTTCTCCCTGAAGGTTTCCTCTGCCTCCTTTAAGGTATGAACTCTGCAGAATCCAGCAGCCTGTACAGAGCAGGTACTCTATGTACTTAATGAAGGAAGGAATAATGGCCTGAATAAATCAACCAACCCCAGATGGTGGCCAAAAACTGTAAGACAGGAATGACGAATGAATAGTCACCATTTAATTACCTGCAATAGGTTCCTTTCTTTTTATTTCCAATATCCTCATTCAGACCCCAATTCCCTAGGCAGTGAAAATGCTTCCCTATTGTTCTCCAGTCTTTAACCCTTACACACACACACACACACACACACCCATGTCAGCACAGCTCTGTGCATTTCATTCTTCTACTCAAAAGCCTCTGACATTTCTCCAAGAATACAGGATCAAATCCCAACGTAGCACTGTGAGCCTTCTATAATCCAGCTCTGACCCACTTGTCTCATGGATTTACTTATGATTTCAAAAGGTAAAATTAGGTCCAAAGAGGCAAAGGCAAAGATGCTTGCTTTAATTTAATATAAATTCCCAAGGGCAGAAAAAGCTGCTTCTATAAGAAGTAATTATCTAGTGACTGCAGCAAGCAGGAATGTTTAGAACAGGGGTTCCTGAATTATGCAGACAACTAGACTAAGTGACTTTAAGTTCCTTACAACCCAAACATTCTGCCCCAGGTTGGGACAGATTCTCTCTCCATTCACACTCAATGCTCTAACACAGGGGCAGGTAAACTTTTTATGTAAAGAGTCAGAGAGTATTTTAAGCTCTGTATGTCATGTAGTCTCAGTTGCATATTCTTCAGTTTTTGTTTGTTATAACCTGTAAAAAGTATAAACACCATTTTTAGCTTACATTTTTAACATACAAAAACAAGCTGCTGACAGGGAGATAGCTCAGGGTGCAGAAGAGTATGAAGGAATGGACACTGGGAGGAGGTAACTGTGGGGAGGAAGTGGGAGGGGAGCTGCTGCATTGTAAATTTTGGTCAATGACATGAGACAAAGTATATGTGAACTGCTGTATGAAAAGTGAATTTACTCTGTAAATCTTCACCCAAATCCTAATTAAAAAAAAAAAAAAAAAAGCTGCTGGCTGTAGTTTGCGGACCTCTGCTGTAACCAAACAGGGCCACTGTGAGTGCCCCAAATTCAGCTTGCATTGTTCTATTGTGTGTGCCCTGAAGTGGTTTCTGACTCCCAGAGACCCTAAAGGACAGAGAAGAACTGCCCCACAGGATTTTGCAAGGCTTTAAATCTTTAGGGAACTAGACTGCTTCATCTTTCTCCCGAGTAGTTGATGGGTTCAAACTGCCAACCTTTGGTTAGCAGCCGAATGTTTTAACCACTACACCACCAGAGTTCCTTTGTTCTAACTTACACATCTCAAATGAAGCCACATCTTCTTTTGTCCTTCTCTTGAGATGAAACTGTCCTACAGAAGAGTGTTAAGGACCCCAGCCCAGCAAACAGGGAACACTTAATAGCTGATGTAGACAACCACCATGCTCCATAGCTGCTGAGCACTTTATGCTTTGGACATCCCAGGTCTATTCCAATGATGATGGATGGATGGATAGATAAAAAAAGGACAAAGTAAATCAGAGAATGACTGCTTCAAGGACTCAGAGAAGAAAGTGGTTCTGATGGACTGGGGATGTTAGACAACGTTTTCCAGAGGTGGGGGTGGGGAAGACAAGATTAATACATTTCTCAGCAAATAAATTAGTTATTAATTGGTATACTTCACAGAACATAGGTTTTTATAATTCTTAGAAGAGTGTCCTTTTTCCCTAATTCTTTCAAAAAGTGAAAAGACAACTTTGAGCTTGCAAATCAAAACAAACTTATTTTCAAACATTCGCAAAATGAATTTTTGAAAAAAAACATGCCAAAATGAAGGTATAAAATCACAAAATCAAAAAGCATTCCCTGGACCGTCATTTCAACAAACATTTTCTGAGAACCTACTAGGCACCATGGTGGGCTCTAAGGATTCAAAGAGAAGTAACAGTTGATCTGCACACTAGGCACAATCACAGTCTGGTATGGTGGGCCAACACAAAAACTAATAACTAACTGCAAACAGGGGGAGCTCTGGATTTTGAAGCCCCTTGATTCCAAAACGGATATGTCAATACTTTAGGTCAAGCAGGAAACCACATAGTTAAAACAAATCACTTATTGGGCCAATTCTCCCTCTCCTTACACTGTAACAGCAGAGGTCTCAGGTCCTCACATTAAGTCTATGTGTTATAGAAGCATATTTGTGCATTATTATATTCAGACATGGCCCAAACTCCAATCTGAAAGACCTATTAAAATGTCTCATTTGAGCCAACACTAAAGAAAGGCATTGTTACACACAAATTAATCTTCTCAGTGAAATAAAGCTCATCAAATTATATGGCAAAACTCAAAAACTACTTTGATGGAAGTTTTCCTCAACAAATTATATGCTTCACTGCCTGCCAAAAGAGAGGACAGGACCCTAATTTTGACTCTTCTAAATAACCAGCAAACACATCAATAAACACACTCTGCTGTGGCTTAGTGAAACACTCAGGGATTCCTAGGGGTGGGAAAGTGGTCCCACCCTCAAAGCTAATCTAATATTTTCTCTTTTGCTTCTTTCCACTGACCTCGGCTATTGAACACTAGGTGTCAGCTGTTTCTACTTCACTGATCTTTTCTGGGAGCCTAAACTCTGATGGTACAGTGGCTAAGGCATTCAGCAGCTAACCAAAAGGTTCAAACCCATCAGCTACTCCAAGAGAAAAAGATGAGGCAGTCTACTTCAGTAAAGATTTACAACCTTGGAAACCCCTATGGGGCCATTCTACTCTGTCCTATAGACTCACTATGAGTTAGAATCGACTTGATAGCAGTGGGTTTGGTTTGGTTTAAGGATGGAATGCAAGGAGCCCCAGTGATGCAGTGACTAAACTGCTTGGCTGCTAACCAAAATGTCAGTGGTTCAAATCTACAAGCCATTCTGCAAAAGAAAGATGTGGCGGTCAGCTTCCATAAAGATTTACAGCCTTGGAAACCCTGTGGGGTAGTTCTACTCTGTCCCAAAGGGTCACTATGGGTCAGAATCAACTTGACAGCAATGGTTTTGGTTTTTTTCTTTTCTTTCTTTCTTTCTTTTGTTTAAGGATAGTGTAAGGAGCTCTGGTGGTCCAACAGTTAAGCACTCACCTGCTAAATGGAAGGTCAGCAGTTCAAACCTATCTAGCAGCTCTGGGGAGAAAAGACTTAGCAATCTGCTGCTGTAAGGATTATAGCCTAGGAAACTCTACGGGGGCAGCTCTACTCTATCCTACAGGGTCACAAGTAGTTAGAATCGACTTACATGCACATAATAACCATAATGATGACATGAGCCTGACCCACAAAGTGGGTATCATAGTAGCTACTTTCTTTCTTCAAGAACATCATTCTTTAAGAAAGCTAATGTTGTGTGCCGTTGAGTTGGACCCAACTCATAGCGACCCCTCCTTGGGTTTCCAAGGTGGTATCTCTACGGAAGTAGATTGCTCAAGCTTCCTTCCTAGAAGTGGCTGGTGGGTTTGAACCACCAGCCTTCTGATTAGTAGTCAAATGCCTTAGGCACTATGCTACCAGAGCTCCTACGAAGAAAGCAAGACATCATTAAAAAGACAAGAAAGGAAGAAAAAAAAAAAAAAATGGATGACAGAAGAGACTCTGAAACTTGCCCTTGAGTGGAGAGTAGCTAAAGCAAATGGAAGAAATGACCAAATAAAAGAGCTGAACAGAAGATTTCATAGGGCAGCTCGAGAAGACAAAGCCAATTACTACAACAAAATGTGCAAAGACCTGGAGTTAGAAAACCAAAAGGGAAGAACATGCTCGGCATTTCTCAAGCTGAAAGAAATGAAGAAAAAATTTAAGCCTCGAGTTGCAATATTGAAAGATTCTATGGGCAAAATACTGACTGATTCAGGAAACATCAAAAGGATGGAAGGAAAACACAGAGTCACTGTACCAAAAAGACCTGGTCAATGTTCATCCATTTCAGGAGGTGGCATATGATCAAGAACCAATGGTATTAAAGGAAGAAGTCATAGCTGCACTGAAGGAATTGGAGAAGAACAAGGCTCCAGGAATTGACAGAATACCCACTGAAATGTTTCAACAAATGGATGCCATGCTGGAGGCACTCACTCAGTTATGCCAAGAGATTTGGAAGACAGTGACCTGGGCAACTGACTGGAAGAGATCCATATCTGTACCCATTTCAAAGAAAGATGATCCCACAGAATGTGGAAATTATCAAACAATATCATTAATATCACATGCAAGTAAAATCTTACTGAAGATAATTCAAAAACAGGAGTAAATTGACAGCTTCCAGAAATAAAAGCTGGATTCAGAAGAGGACATGGAACAAGGGATATTATTACTGATGGTTAGGTGGATCTTAGCTGAAAGCAAAGAATACCAGAAAGATGTTTATTTGTGTTTTACTGACTATGCAAAAGCACCTGATAGTATGGATCATAACAAATTATGAATAACATTGAGAAGAATGGGAATTCCAGAACACTTGATTGTACTTATGAGGAACCTGTACATAGATCAGGAGGCTATCGTTCGAACAGAGCAAGGGGATACTGCATGGTTCAAAATCAAGAAGGGAGTGTGTCAGGGTTGTATCCTTTCGCCATACTTATTCAGTTTGTATGCTGAGCAAATAATCTGAAAAGCTGGATTATATGAAGAAGAACATGGCATCAGGATTGGGGGAAGACTCATTAACAACCTGTGATACACAGATGACACAACTTTGCTTGCTGAAAGTGAGGATGACTTGGAGCACTTACCAATGAAGATTAAAGACTACAGTTTGCAGTATAGATTATACTTCAATATAAAGAAAACAAATATCCTCACAACTAATCCAAAAAATAGTTTCACAGTAGATGGAAAAAAGACTGAGGTTGTCAAGGATTTCATATTACTTGGTTCTACAATTAACACCAATGGAAGCAGCAGTTGACATCAGATGACATACTGCATTGGGCAAATCTGCTGCAAAAGACCTCTTTCAAGTGATGAAGAGCAAAGATATCTCCTTGAAGACTAAGGTGAACCTAACCCAAGCCATTAGGTATTTTTAGTCTCCTCTTATGTGTGCGAGAGCTGAACAATGGATAAGGAAGACCGAAGAAGACTTGATGCTTTTGAGTTGTGGTGTTGGAGAAGAATGCTAAGAGTACCATGGTCTGCTAAAAGGACTAACAAATCTGTCCTGGGAGAAATGCAGCTGGAATGCTCCTTGGAAGCAAGAATGGCCAAACTTTGTCTCACCTACTTTGGTCATGTTGTCAGAAGGAACCATTCCCTGAAGAAAGATACCATGCTTGGTAAAGCGAAGGGTCAACAAAGAAGGGGAAGGCCCTCAACGAGATGGACAGACACAGTGGCTGCAACAATGGGCTTAAGTATAGCAAGGATCGTGAGGCTGGCACAAGACCAGGCAGCATTTCGTTCTGGTGTGCATAGGGTCGCCGTGAGTCAGAGATGACTCAACGGGACCTAACAACAACAACAACAACATTTTCTTCTTACATCAGGGGTCTTTTTACTTATTTCCAGGTTCTAATGCATGCCCTTTGGTTGCCAGCTTTAATTGTTCAAGCTAATGGCACATTTTCCTTTGGAAAAACAGTAACAAATTTCTGAAACATTCATTTGCTGACAATACTATTCCCTAATTCAAACCAGAATCTAACAAACTGTCAGAACCCTATAGCTGTTCATGGAATATTAGGGGTAGAAAAAAGTCCTGAATGTTATACATCAGGTCTCACTGGCCTCAGGGATCCAAAGAGGTTCATAAATTAAAAGAGCAAATGAAACAGGAGCCCTTGAGAGATTTCATATTAGCTATGACTAAAGCAATTTTGTCATAAGATCAATCAAATCTCCTTTACTCTGCCCTGACCATGCAGAAGAAATTCTGCACTTCGAAAATTAAGCTCCTTCCAACACTGCTTCAGAAAATAATAAATCATTTTTAAAATACTTAACAATAAACCTAGCTCTGGGAAATTGAGAGGAGGCAGGGTGGTAGGAAAGGAGGCCAACTTTAAATGTCACCAGCCAATGCAACAGCTTATGATTATGACTTGAGAGAGACAGGAAGAACTCTGCCTGAAATCCCAAAATAAGGCTACATTCCTGAGTTCCCTTTGGATGAAATATCCTCTTCTGAATGTAAAACACAAGGCCACAAGGGTCTGGAAATGATATAGGGAGAATAAAGAACAAGCAAGAACACAGGGGAGAAAAGGGAGTAGAGTAGTAAGAATTGTAAGCTTTGGCTACTGCCTAGGACTGCAGCATAAGCAACTGGTCCCCAGAGAAAAGATGCAACCAGGAGCATGGAGAATGGAAGAGAAGGAAGAAGGAAAACAACAAAGGCTCATTTTGCCTACCACCCAATTCTTTCTGTGGATTCACTTTGCAGACCAACAGATCCAGCAGAACCTCTTCCAAATCAAAAGCTTGGGACCTAGCAAGCTGTAACCAAAGCAAACAAAAGCTACAGGTTCTGAGAGCCCCAACAGTTCAAGTAGTAAACACACCTCATTCCTATTTGCCCCAAAAAAAAG
>NW_006921612.1:8017548-8018513 GCF_000298275.1 Orycteropus afer afer
AAAAAAAAAAAAAAGCTTATAAAAAAAATGGTGAAAAATGGTGCCCAGCTACCCCTACTGAGCATTCTGATCTAGTATACAAAAGATAATCCTGATTAAAAGGGAGAAATGAATGGAACAGAACTACAAATTCTTAAAGAATCTAGACTTGCTGGACCTACTGAAGCTGGAGGAGTCCCCGCAGCTACAGTCCTGAATTGTTCTTCAAATCTAGAATCTAACCACCCTCTGAAATTACCTTTACACTAAGTCACAGTTTAGCCCAAAGAATAAAGGAGTACAGCCAGAATGTTACCCTTAAGTATTGTGTTTTTAAAAATTATCTATATAAAACTAAAAGGTCAACAGCTTTTTTAAAGTAGGTTGGGGGTTTCTGATGCAGACAGCCACACCTCACCTTCATCTCCCCAGCTCCTATTGTCCTCCCTCCAGCTATTTGTAATCTAAGCCCTCTTCTACTCTCAAAGTCACTTTAGTTCCTGATTATGGGAAGAGCCATGCTGCACTGGTAAAATCATAGTTAGCTAGATCTAATGGCATCTGATGTACTAAGACTCAGTCACCTCACGTGAATCACATCTCCTGAAGTCCTTCAGAGGGTTATTGTGGTGAGCAAAGATAACGTATGTAGCAGGCAAAGTCTAGTGACTGACACATTAAAAAAACTAAACTAAACCAAAACTCACTGCCATCAAGTCAATTCCAACTAACAGCGACCCCACTGTGTTTCCAAGGCAGAAAACCTTTACAGAAGTAGACTGCCCAGCCTTCCTTCTATGGAATGGCTGGTGAGTTTGAACTGCCAACCTCTGGTTAGCAAATGCCTTAGGCACTACACCACCAGAGCTCCTTGTGACTGGCACATAAAGGGGATTTATAAAATGATTTTCTCCTTCAAACCCTACTTACTGTTTGTTGGAGCCTTCCCTGAATTCTTACTATACTTGGAAGTAGATCCACACAAT